>NC_143013.1:223251996-223404496 GCF_055824585.1 Amblyomma mixtum | reverse complement strand
TGCACTGCGCAAATCAGAAAGCAGTACGTGGAGTGACTGCCTTCGACTGGGCTATACGCTGTTTCGATTTCGTGAGCTCGTCATGGACTGGTTAATTTCCCCTAAAATACCGTGTAACGTATAAATGCATCACCAGCTGTGACACACTGGATTGTATTGCCTCTCTTTTGCCATTCGCCATTCTAAAACATGCAACATTCCAGCACCGTTCAGGCTCTTAATTCTATGGGAGGCTGGAAAGCACTTCCAATGTTCCCCGTCATTAAACTCATGGAACACCATTTGCTTCCTCAGTTTGTATGCTAATACTCCTCGACAGATTACAAACAAGTCTAGTGAAGATTGGGGCTTTAACGAGCACAGCTTTCACTTTAAAAGAACTGCACTTGATATACAAAAATACAGTGCACCCATTTTGAAACAACCAGCCAGAAGGTATTATTGAATATTTTAAGGTTGAGAACGCCCGGAACGGGCTTTATTGCCACTGGCTGGAATGGCGTACGCCACGACGACGACGATGGGAGATGATGATGAATACAGACAAATGAAGTGAGGTTCGCGCATAGTGCTTACAGTATTTAAATTTATTTTTGTAATATATCATACAGGTGTCTTTAATTGTTTAAAGGCGCATTTTTAGCACCTTATCTCTAAAAGAAAACCGTATTTTAATATGACACTGCATACTCGTGAAGACCACTTGGCCACGCTGGTAGAGCGGATTGAAACAAAATCTTCTAATGAAAGCCTTTCAAGTGGACATAATTTCTGTACTGTCCACGGGGCACAAAATTAAATAAGTTGTCACGTTAGCAAAAAAGCTCGAACGCACCTTCCTATCGAATACTTGTTGAGTGGTTAACAGCAATACTGCTATTTTGTTGCCTGCGCAGTATATCCTTGCGTCTCGATTAGGTGGCAAGTGCATACAATAGTTTCACTGTAATAAGGGAGTAATTACTCATTGACATCCACCCGAGCGCAGCCATCCGGCTACAAGGGAAAGCTATACAGCTCTCTCAGAAACTTCGTAGTTAAAGAAAAATTCTTCCTGGTCCGCGGTTCGAACCCGGGACCACCGCTTCACCGGAGCAGTCGCTCTACCAACTGAGCTAACCGGGACGGCAAGCTTACGGTAGGGCGAGAGCGAATTGATCAATAACTCGAGGTGTGAACTGTGTTGGTTAAATGTTTAGAGGAATCCCCCAAGGTGGATTAGATTTGTAATATGGGCGTAATTACTAGTAGTAAACTACTCCGTCTTGGGGGATTCCCCTAAACATTTGACCAATAGTTTCACTGCCTGGAGGCTGATATAAACTGTTGAAGAATGTTCGATGTAGAGAAAATGCAACAGCAGAGCATTAAAAGCGCTAGCATTCAGTGTGAAGTCTCAAGAGCTGTGAAGCTGCATGCTTGAGTAAGACCTCCGCGGTAAGCAATATATGTTTATAAGCGCTCTACAACCTCATATTCTAAAGACGCCTGGAAGACGACAATTTCATGTAACACAATAAACCATTCACTGAAATATCAAATGCGCCTTACCCATTAAATAAGACGTGATCGAAATAATGGTCTTAGTCCAAGCGGATGCCTCCCGTTTCACGCTGAATTTTTCCATGAAGAGGACGTAGAAGAATCCGGTGTTCGTGAAGGGCATAGCGAAGAGAAAGCTCGCGCATGCCGCCAGGACGGGGACCGTCCAGCACCGGTCCCTGGGGACCGGACTGGCGGCAACGGTGGATGTGGCGACCAGGCGTCTTGACATTACTCGCCGCTGCTCAAAAAAAAAAAAAAACGGAGATTCCAACTTCAGCACTTTCTGAAGCAGCACCACCCCAAGTTGCAAGCACTATAAAAAAATAGAGTACAGTCTTGATCATCGCTAAAGTGTCAGGAGAGACGCTAAAATTTATGCACATATGTGGTCTTACCATTCAGCCCACAATACTTACGACCAGGTCGTACTGAGAATTATACTGTTTATTTAATGTTCGCAGCCCTTACGGTCCGTCGCCTTGACAATATTGTTTCGTAATGATGACTAACACTTTACAGTGGAAGCTCAAATCCTCCAATGCAAAAACCTCAAGGTCATGTCGGTGCGAAGAATGACCTTCAAGCGGCGGTGCGGGGGGGTGTGGATGTGACGTCATACCATTAAACTCGCCAAGCCGCGACGCAGTAGAAACGCGCGTAGCCGGCGGCCTTCGATTGCCTTTGCAACTGTGTTGAACAACGTGAACGAACGCTCACCTCGCAGCTGCGTTGAACCACGCGACTTCCCGTTCATCTGATAAGATAATAAAAAGCGCGAAGCGTTGCTTGACGTTCGCAGATAGCCCTGGCGGAGTCGCGCACTGGAACCAAGGCTTCAGCCGTGTATCGTAGACGGCGGACTAAATCTGATGATTCTTATGATCAAGAACGTCGACAGGGCGCGTCGACGAATGATAGAGCTAGGAAACAGGTTGAAGTAGCAACCGAAGAAAGGCGAGAGGCTCATCTGGAGGAGCAAAGTTAAACAGCCCAACGGAAGACGATACAAGAGAAGGACAAACACCAGCGCTTGTGTTTGTCCTTCTCTTGTCTCGTCTTCCGTTGCGCTGTTTTATCCAATTCTTCAAACATGTACCAACCAGCCCGTATTTCGCCTCTTCTGAAAAGTTACACCATAGCAAGCCTTGTCTGACCATGCTTAATCGAGCTTCTGCTCTGTAGACTATGGTCAGCCGGATTGAACCTCAGCCATTTTTTAGGTAGGGGCAGTTGAGAAAACAGCGTTGGCGCACCAGTGAGCGGAGAGCACCCCACGCGATCACAGCCTAAGTGGTGGTGCTGCGATCGCTTTAGAATGGGCGTGTCATCTGCTACTCCCAGCTTGAGGGGCGTCAACACAGGGTGGCTCGCTGGCGTACAAAAACGTATTTAAGGAATACAAACGCAGTATTCGCTTTGATCTTTTTTTGCATACTACTGAAAAAAGACGATTTAGTAGCATTTGTAGCCACAACTTTAGCCGGGCACGTTAAAGACGCGTTGGCAAATGACTGCTCGTTTCGTTGTGACTTCCTAGATGTGGTCCGTCTTGGAAGCTTAAAAGCTCCTTCTGCGGGCTTCTTTAACCGTATTTGCATGAATGCTGGGGCAAATTAGTTTCTTTAGCCTCTTAGGAGCCGGTTTTGGCGGCTTCTAAATGACGGATTTCGTATTTAACGAGGTGATTTTATGGAGTAAATGGACGTTTGCACACGGGCCGACGCTGCGAAATTCAATAGGTGTTTCTGATAATGTCAGTCAGTCTTTTATTCTTTAACACAACTGGTGAGAGAAGCAAAGAGAAAATATCCTAATATGGCGCCTTTCGGCTGCAGTTAGTACTGCAAGGTCAAAGCTAAGGGGCCAAGCAATAAGCGAAATTTAGTGCTTTGACTGGGACTTCAGCCGCTGTTTTAGAGGTGTTCTAAGCGACGTCTAAGAGTTGTGGCGCTTCAGATCGCCAGTAAGACAAGGAAGGTAAGCATTAACGGTCAGCTGAGATGCGCCCTGCACACGGCAGACGAAGTGAACCTGCGAACTATTTTGCATAGCCCCATATTGCCCACGTGAAGAATTTTATGAAGCCAAACTATGAGGGGCAAGTGGTTGCACGTCGTGTTCCTTCGATCTTACCGTGTGGAACCGCGGAAAGAAGGGCGTCCACTTTCGCCCGAGATATTCACCCAAAAGCTCAACACCGAGCATCCTGCCCTCTCGCACAACTAGCCCCTGGCGGAGAGAGCACGCGAACCTAGCAATACTTAAAAGAAATGCGATCATAGTAACGGAGTGATCCGTTCGGCGTTTTAATCACTCGCCACCACACACATTCTTTTCTACAACACAAAAACCACCATTTATTTACATGGATGAGAAAAGGCGGCATATTACATCACCGACCACGGCAAGTCCACCACCGCACCCACTCCCCTCCTAACACACACTGACCGCCTGACAAACCCCATCTCCCGTCCCCACCGCGACCGTCCCGACCCCTTTCCCAGAAAGGGCATATAATCCCTCCGAGGTCGTCGTGCGGGGAGGTTCGGCGCGTTCGGCGCCCACTGGTCTCAAGGTAAGGGGGTAATGCCCTGTGCGGCTACCACCGTCCGTTCTAACACTCCCCCCCAGAATGCGTGGAGCGCATTCTACAATTCTGTCAACTGCCACCAAAACGAACGAAGCATCTCAGGGGTCGAAGCGGGCGGCTCCCCATCCGCCGTCGGCAGAGTCGTTAGCCCTCTCCCAAGGAGAAAGCTTGATGGGGCTAGGGGGTCGCCCTCTCCGATCTCGTTGTACACATAAGTCAATGGCCGAGAATTTACAACGGCTTCAACTTCGCAAAGGATGGTGGCTAAGTGTGCAGCTTCTAGGCACTTATTTCCGATCACTTTTCTTAATGCCATCTCCACTGAGCGCACCATCCTTTCATAGAAACAACCCCCTCAACTTCTGCACATGCAAAATGGTCCATGACATTTGGGTGGCGCAGCGTATTTCACAGTTCGGTCAGTTCGTTTGCTGATAGCTTGAAGGTCTGCGCGTTTAGTAACGGTCCCGTCGGAGCACTTTGCGCTGGAGAACTGAACCGTTGACAAGTGACACAAGCACGCACCACCATTTTCACGAAATCTCTGCCGAGGAGGACCCAACACCTCTCGTGCAGTTGCACGAGTGTGTCCCTTGCTCCGGCGTGCCCCATTTTTCGGTGTGCGTCGATTCACAGGAGAGAGGAATGCCGATGGTCTTTCTGCAGGACGATGGGGCTCTTTCCGTAGGTTATCTAACCTTCGTCCTACTTCGTTCTCGCTTGGGTTTTCTGCCGGTGTGTCGTTTTCCTCTAATGTGGCTCGCAGAACGATCGCCTGGGCGCTACTCAGTACTGGGGAAGACGAACTGCTCTTTCCGTGCAGCGCCCATCCGAACATCGTCTCCAAAGCGGTCAGGCTGCCTTTTAGACGACGAATTCGACCTGTCACCGCTCACCAGTAATGGTCCGATCCGATCAGAATATCAATTGAGCGGTGTTCTAGCTCGTTCAGGTCATCGCCTAAACTGCAGCCAAGGTTGTGCAACTCTTCCAGGATACCTTCGTCTGGGCTAGGGAGATCCTGTTCACAGATGGTCGCTGTTTCGAGAGCGTCGATCTCGTACCTTCTGTTATTTTTCCGGCTTCGTGAAGTCAGCTGAACGCTTCGAAAGGTACGTTCTTGTTTATCGCCTCCAAACACGCCGACTGTTAGGATTTCGGTGCCGAGCAGCTTGCAGTTGAGCTCCTTTGATAGCTGTTCGGTAATAAAGGAGCGCTGGCTACCAGTGTCTAACATAATTCTAGCCAGTTTTTTCTTCTTCTGGCACTCGGCCCATGTTGTCACAGTTTGGAGCAGGACCGCCGGTGTCGCGCCACACTGCGTTGCTTGTAGGCTGACTGGACTAGAGCTTTCGTTTACGGCCTTCTGTGTCTCATGCGATCGAGCGTCTCGCCGGTCGGGAATGAAGCTCGGGTCGCACATCGTTGAGGCATGCCTGCCGCGACACTTGCTGCAAGATAGCATGCTCTTGCACATCCTTGCCGTATGTTTTGGCCTCGTACATCGGAAACATCGGCCGTTCTCCCGTAGCATGCGCTTCTTCTCCGACAGCTCCCTTGCGGTGGTGCAATTCTCCGTTGCATGCTGTTTTGACTTGCACAGGAAGCATTCCACGTCGTTCATTGTGCCATGCAAGGCTGCCGCCGACGAATGTTGAGGCTTGCCAGGATATGCTGCACTCCTCACCAGTTCATGCGCATGATTGCGGGACATGGACTTACCAGCTATGTCATTGTGTAGCTCCCTGCCCGCCCTTTCTCGGCACTTAACTTCGATCCGAAGGAATTCCAGAAGTGCACGCAGCTCTTTCTTATGCACCGACTCTGTTCCTGTCTCGGAGCTGGTGTCGGTGGTTGATGCGTTGCCGTTGTTGGAGCCCTCTGCGTCCTTCGAGGCCATCATCCTGTTGTACAGCAGGCTCAGGTCGGTCGGAAGCGCCCGGAGCACAAGAGGGTAGAGCATTGCGCAGTAAGATTCTTCGCCCACACCCAGCGCCTTAAGGCCTCGCATGTGAGCCTGAAGGCTGTCATACCAGCGCCGTAGATTGTGGGCACTGCCTGTCGATGACACCTGTGCGACAGCCATGAGGCCCTCCATCTGGTCCTGGATGAGGATGGCTTGATTATCGAATCGCTGCTTTAGGATATCAATGGCGTCGTTGTAGCACTCTGCCGTCAGCTGCAACCCCTCGATGGCAGATGCTCCGTCTCCTGTCAGTGCAGATCGCAAATACTGAAATTTCTCTGCTGGTGATAGGTCCGAATTCTTGCGGATCGATATTTCAAATAGCTCCCAAAATGGCTGCCAATTCCTTCTTTCGCCGTTAAATTTCAAGAGTTCCAATTTGGGGAGTCTTGTCTTGGCAGTCGTTCCTGTCGTTGTGCTTCGATCTTCGTTCGAGTTGGTGCTTCCCACGTTCGTTCCTTCTGCGGTGCGCTTCGCTGCAGACTTCAGCTTGGTTAGGGAAGTCACGATCTTGTCGCCGTATTCGATGACGGTTTCATACTCTGCGTCGATCGGCTTCCTGTTCGGTGATCAAAGGCTCGATCGCGGCGTCTGCATCGTTCAGTTGACGTTGAGTCAATTGCAGACATTCGATAATTACCTCCAGATCCTCGGAGTTCGGTGCGGTAGACTTCAGCAATGCTTCTGCCTCACCAACCAGACGCGTTGCTTGAGTTCGCAGGGCCTTCCTCTTTCTCTTCGAGATCTCCATGTCTTTCGAGGAGTCGATCTTGATGGTCCGTTGATGTTGCAGAATCGTTCTCCCGGGTTTCGGCACCAGAAATCAGTGTAGTAACGGAGTGATCCGTTCGACGCTTTAATCACTCGCCACCACACACATTCTTTTTCTACAACACAACAACCACCATTAATTTACATGGATGTGAAAAGGTGGCATATTACATCACCGACCACGGCAAGTCCACCACCGCACACATTCCCCTCTTAACACACACTGACCGCCTGAAAAACCCCATCTCCCCTCCCCACCGCGACCGTCCCGACCCCTTTCCCAGAAAGGGCATATAATCCCTCCGAGGTCGTCGTGCGGGGAGGTTCGGCGCGTTCAGCGCCCGCTGGTCTCAAGGTAAGGGGGTAATGACCTGTGCGGCTACCACCGTCCATTCTAACACGATCAGCGATCATCAATAGCGACGCGCGGCTAAAAGCAGCCACACTCGCCAAACACGATGTGACGATATGAGGTTCGAGCCTGCGTAGACCAGTTATGAGCAAACTTACCACTTCACCAAGCATAGCCAATGGGAGTCGCGGCAGCGAAGATAAAGCCAAGACTAACCTAGTGTCAGAACCCTAGAGATGGCATCGAGTTTCTTTGAAATTAAAGCAATTAAAGCGGCAAAAGAACGGGACCGCATCCTCGGAGCAAGTTTTCCAACTGTCCGTATGCAAAAAACGTTCGTGGTGACGGCAGCCCCACTGCCAGGAAGATAGCGAAAAGGGCTTCCAAGCTATTCTTACGCTGGCTTTTGCCTACAAATAACTGAATGACTCGGAGGTGGCGATAGCAACGAGCGTGCTCGGCGGTCGTTGAACTGTATGCCTGCCGCTCTCGGCTCCGCTCATTTCATAGCTCACCAGGAACCCTCGAGATAAGGAACCAACCCAAGTACAACAACCTGCAACAGTGTGGAAGCAGTTATCAATCGAGATAAGTCTGGTCCCATCAAGCTTAACAAAAAAAATGATAAAGTCGCGGGCCGGAGTCTTTCAGCATGCAAAAGCAAGCAGTGCAAAGACTTGCAGCATTATTCTCCTCGCCAAGAAGCATTGACCCGATGCTTTAAAGAAGTACACCAGAAAGAAAATAAACATAGAGAGTACAAAAATAAATATCGAGAAAGAAAAAACACTCTCCTTTATCGCGCATAGTACGGCTTTAGCCGGATTCTGTCATCTTTCAGGGACGACTGCATAGTCCAGTTAACCTAGTCGATGAAGAACCTTGTACGAGCCAAAATGGTGGCGTAAAAGTTATTCACTAAATCAGTGATGGCTAAAGAACATTCAACAAACCCAGAATCGGTCTCCTGGATTCTATTCCGCGTTGCGCCTTCGTAGGTTGTAGCGTCAGATGCGGCGAAAGGGCGTCCATGCCCCCACACACTCACCGGGCTTGTTTTGTATTCTGTGTGGCGTCGGCGTAGATTGTAGCGTCGGCCATCGGTGCGCAGTTGGTCCTCAATCCGTAGCCGGGCAAGTCCACGGGCGGGCTTCTTCATTGGTGACGTTTGTCAGCATGTCGTCAAACGAGGTGGTTGCCTCCCTGCCATGAACGGGCCTAAACGGTGCCATCTGGGTGGTCTCCTAACAGCGCTGTTGTAAGCAAAGACGATACTGGGGAGGATGACATTAAAGGTCTTAAGTTCGGCGTTCACATACATGACAAGCATATGAGCGATAGTTTTGTTCAGACGATCCGTGAGTCCGTTTGTCTGCGGATAGTACGCAGTAGTTCACCGAAGGCTTGTGTGGCTGTAGTTAAGAATGGCTTGGGTGAGCTCGGCCGTAAATGCGGTAACCTGCTCGGGGTGCCGTGGCGCAAAATAATCTGCTCGATGGAAACATTTTGCGAGTTTCGCTGCAGGCGCACTCAGCATGGCTTTTGCTTCGGCACAGCTGGTCAAGTTATCGGTCGCCACAATGATCATCTTGTCCGATGTTGACGTTGGAACTGGGGCCGATGAGGTCCATTCCAATCTGTTGAAAGGTCTTCTTCAGTGGTGGTATGGGATTAAACAATCCAGCTGGCCTGATTGGCGGCGTCTTGCGCTTTGACACTGACGGCAAGTTTTGACGTACCATGCGACATTGGCTGACAGTCGTGGCCAGTACCATTTATCTTGAATGCGGTGTAGGGTGCGAGTAAACCTGAGGTGCCCAGGTTCTTCGTGCGAAGGCTGCAGAATTTATTCCCCTGGGCTGTTCGGAACGACAAGAAGGTACGCAGTTCTTTTGAGGGCGAAGTTCTTCACGAGGATGTCATTTTGCAGAAAGAAAGAGGACAGACCACGCTTGAACGCTGCTTCCCTTAGCAAAAACTAATACGTTTGGAATATACGGAGGCATGGGCGTCCGGAGGGGGGGGCAAGGGGGGGCGGTTGCACCCCCCTGGAAAATCACTCATTCGAACCGTGAGTGATGGCCGCACACGAGGGGCGGTGGTGCGCTCAGTCAAAAGGGTAAAAGCAGCCCCGCATGGTCACATCTGCGAAATGCCGCGTCCGGGCGTGCGTCGTTCCGCCGTTTTCAAACCACGACATCGTTAGCTCTACTGAAGGGCGACCTGTTCCAGACATACAGCGGCACCGGCGAGCATGTGTTTCGAGCCGCCTTGAGATGGGTGTCTGTTTCTTTGATCTCTAGAGAGATAGCGACACGGAGGCAGACAGTGCACGGGGCATCTTGTTTTCGCCTATGTCGTTACGCCGGTCACCGATGAATTCTTAAGGAGGGAAGGACAAATCAGCCGTGTCCACCCCCGCTTTTTCGGGCTGCTCAGGGGCAAGCGGGCGATGAGTTGGCGCCGCCGCCGCTCGCTGTCTCCTCCGATCCACGTGTAGCGCAGTTCGGTAGAAGCGCCGCTTTCAGAATCTCCGGCAAAGGGGATTAGCTGCTTTTGTTCACGGCGACGCAGTCTCCCGAGGCGCCCCCACACCAGCGTTCTTTGCGCCTTCTGTGAAAACCAGCGCCTTTGGTCAACGCAGCCCGATGGCGCCTGCCTGGCTCGCCTGTCACCTCTGGCTGGGCCTCAAATCACAACAGCGCCCATGTGCTGTGCGTGTCAGTGCATGGTAAAGAGACCCAGGTGGTCGACATTACCCGGAACTCTGTACTACTCCATCCCTCATAGCCTGAGTCGTTTTGGGGCTCTGAACCCCATAAAAACACAAAAACAAATTTTCCGACCGGAGTGGCGAGTGTCCCTTCGCCTCGGAAGTTGCGCGGCGTTCCTTTCACCCCCAAAGTGCGCATTCGGGGATACTGCGGCAAGTAAGCCCTCGCACGTGTGCGCGCCTCTGTGTTTGTGCTTGGGTGTTTTTAGTGGCCGGTTGTCAGCGAAGCTGAGAACAACCAAGACAGCGGACGAGAAAACGACGAGCGGCGAGCAGTGTGTGTGGGGTTGCTCGACTGTGCGGATGCGCAAGCAAGATGGAGCGAGGTGTATGAAGCTGCGAGCGTGCATTTATCTTGTAAATAAGTTTTCGTTGTATATATAGTCATCTTTTGTTTTCAACGTACGCGTTCAACAGTTTTTCCAATCAATGTGTATGATGAGTGTGCACCGAGAGCGTGTAATGAAGCACAGAAGTGAATTTAACGCAATTCGCCCAGAAAAATCCGAGGCGCCTACAGTTGCTGTTCAAGGAAGACTGACTGAGTGACTGTAGTTGCGTGTTTGCGAACATATTGTGCTGTGTGCTGGTCATCAATCCGGGTGAGTCGAGAACCCGTATGCAGGAAGACTGAGCACTCTTCTCCACGAAGTGATATAGCATCTTTTTGCATTTTTTATTAATTTTAGTTGTTTCTTCGTTGATAAACTCCAATGTACCTCTCCTAGCCGCGCTTTAATTTGCTGTTTGTAATTTTCTTTCATGTGTGCATTTTGTTTAATTTTTATTTATATATAAATAAATAAATTTACTCCGCAAATAGCGCCTTTTTGCTACGAACATACCCCCCCCCCCCCCCCCCCGGGGCACCAACGGGGCCCCCCCCTGCAAAAAATTCTGCGGACGCCCTTGTACGGAGGTCTATTTAAAATGTATTTTAAACATATTTTGTATTCATGAATGCACTAAAAATATGTAGGAAATACGTTTCTGAAATTTCATGCTTGGTATTCGAAATATATTTTTAAAATCTGCCAAAAATACCTCACTTAAAGCATACTTCGAGCACTTTTCAAATACATGAAAAAATATGCATGCAGTTTTAGCATCTTGTCAGTGTATTAAAAGTGTATTTTCGGAAATATGAAATTAATTCATCGAAAGTATACTTCAATTCTAGAAAACGGGCAGCCCTTGTAAACGTATATGTATGCAGTTTTAGCATCTTGTCAATGTATTAAAAGTGAACTTTCGTAAATATGAAATTAATTCATCCGAAATATATTTCAATCCTAACAAACGGGCAGTCCTTTTAAACGTCTTTGCACACTTCAAGCTGCCATGAACAGTCGAGTGCTCGAAATCGTGTTTCGGGAAATGGCATTTGCGTGTCGTCAATGTATTTGAAGTGTACTTCCGTAAATACGTAATTAATTCGTCCAAAGAACACTGAAATTCTAGCAAATTGGCAGTCCGCATTAGCATATTTGCAGCGCACTACAAGCTGTCGTTGAACAATCTAATGCTCAAAATCGAGTTTCGGGACATCGCATTTTGGTGCTGGCCATCTATTTAAAGTGTACTTTCGTAAATACGCAATTAATCCGTTTGAAGTATATTTAAATTCTAACAAATGGGTTGTCCGCGTAAACATATTTGCATTACACTTCAAGCTACCGTGGAACAATCTAGGGCTCGAAATGACGTTTCAGCGAAGAGTGAAAACTTTCCCTTTCTTGTCATCCTTTCGTTTATGGTAACTTCTAGCAGGAAGGTGATCACCACTTATACCCCTGCTACACGGGCACTTCGAATGCCTTCCAGCCGAATGTCATCTAACGATGCTACATGTGTTCTGTCTAAGGGAGTGCTTGAAGATAATATTACGCCAATGAATATTCACCGCGTCAGCATGAAATTTCCCCGGGAGTGCGCCGATGAGGACGACTGCACTCATACTGTTGTTTACATCGCTTGTTTACATAACATAAAACGCAATCTGCGCTTTGGTTCTAATAAACAATCTGTTTTCTTTTTTACTGGTTGTACTCGTGATTGTTTACGCAGTGCTACAATGTGTGGGAAGCGATGATGTGATCGCACGCCTGAGAAAGCCGGGTTGTTGGCATCGCGCAGGACTGGCGCTTCTCGCTTCTTGTCCCGACTTTCTCCGACGTGACCAGTACTTTTTTTTAAACTACTTTATCCAGAAGTATGTATGGCGACTGTTCGCTTTAACTGAAACGGCCTAACTTGTTATCCACAAGCTAGCGACGGCGACGACTGCTGCTGGCCGTAAAGCACGGTTCGGCAGTCTGGGTCACACCGGCGATTCCCGTTCATCGTACGCGTGCCCTGCGATGTAAGCAATAGTTGATTTCAGGTCACTGTTGCCAAAACTACACCTGGTGACCATTTGCATTCGCTAAAGCTTGTGATTCGCTCTTCACAACCGCCGAAATCACAGATCCAACCCTGCGAACTCGCTGGGCCTAGTCGTCGCGGAAGGGAACAGAGCCGTCGTCGATTGAAACTGATTTGGCAAGCGCTTATCGCTGGTGAGTGTTCAGGTATGCACACGTGAAATATAGCCGTTCGTTTCGCTCATTTAGAAGCGCGAGCATGCACACACCGCCGCCTCATCACCGTGCTCTCGCTTAGCCGCCGACAAGGCTGACCGTCCGCCGACCGGATTCGTCGGTGTCGTTGGCCTGAAAAACGTGTCCCTCTAGAATCATATTATAGTAAACTAGATATTTCACTATAATTACATGCTGTTGTTCAGCGTGATATATACTGTCGTTGTCGGACTAGTGTGACCGCCGTCGTCGTCGTCGCTGTACACTGAAAACGAGCTGAGGCTTTCGAATGCGTTTCGAAAGTGTCGTGCAGCACCGCGGCAGTCCATCGAGTCCGAATGTCATTCCTATTCTCGAATGCCATTCCACTCAATGTCATTCGAACATTTCCGTGTGAGAACGTGATAGCATTATACCAGCAAAAGCGCCTTGGGTACTTCTGGGTCCGAATAAGCCAGCGGAAAGGACCCCGTGTGGCAGGGCAGACCGGCTCCCTTACACGCCCATGTATCTGTTGGTTGACAGTTCGACTCCTGAACTGTGCCTGACGCAAGTTTCAACTAGCAATTCCGTTCTCAATTAATCCCAGATTCGAACGCGACCAGTAGGGTACTTCTGTGATAATTTGGAAGCCCACAGTATTTGCGCAAAAAAAGGTATCACCGTGCAAAATAGTCCGTCGCTTTCGCTAGGTATATATACGGCAAGCCAAGTACAGCGCTTGTCGTAGGATTTGTTGTTTGCTGTCGTCTTGGTATGCTGGGGCCGAATCCACGAAAGTGTTCGCTTTGCCGTGACGTCATTTTGACGTTGACATCGGCGGGAGAAGGGTGGGAGGAGCACTGCGCGAGGACAAGGGGGCAGGCAACAGCCAATCGGCTTTGTTGGGCGGTCCCATCTCGGTTGCTTGTATATTTAAGGGACCATATGCTAACTTCTTTGCGTTTTTAACCTCTAAATGAATGCGTTTGGCTACAATACTGCAAATTTATTACTCAGAGCCTATAAAATAAGCATATAATTTATTTTGAGACGGTTTCAATGCTTCTTGATTGGTTTTTCTTTTGCGTTCCCGAGAGGGTGATAGGCATTTTGAACTTGCGCGGGAGACTTTCACGTGTCAGCACTTGTCAGCTTGACATATTCACTAGTCATAAAAGCCTGCGTCTCGCCGGGGCTAAGACTCTTGGGCGCAATTATGGCGATCATCGTACCGTCGACGCACCCGACGACGCCGGGGATGAGATCACGCTCCAAAAACTCTGCCTTGGCGCGGTGCTTCTCCTCGGGAGTCGAAGGAAACGACACCCAGTTTTTCTCCGTGCCGACACGCACGATTGCCTGAGCGACGGCCAAAATCGTCCGGTTCACAGACGACTGCAAGAGCCGTATAGTTGCCTCGCTGCCGACTGCCGCCTGGAAGCCCCCGGTAGCGAAGAACCCTAGGGCGCAGAGTACTTTTCGCTCTGTTGTGAGTGCACTTTTCCACGTTGGTCCAAGGTGGGGTATGAGATCTTCGCATAGCTGGCGTACAAGTAAGTAGCTTCGACCGCCTGAAGTGCCTTCGGAAAGCATCGTCAGGCATGTCGAAAGGATTGTCATGCACGCGCGACCGCCGAGGCCGCCGATCACATTCGCTGAGCACCGCGAACAACAGCGGGGCGGCGGGAGGTACCGGCATGTCTCTCCTCGCGCTGAAGCGAATGCCACTTTCAGAGTTCCGCACACAGCGACCGAACGCGTTCTCTTTCACTTGATTGACATGTCTCGTGACGTCAACAAAATCCGTGTTCCCGCCTCCCTGAAGTGACGTCACCGCCAGCGGTGACGACACTCGACCAATGGAGCGAGGTGGCAAGAGAGAAAGCGAACGCGTTCCAAAGCGAACTCTGTCGTGGATTCGGCCCCTGTATGTAGGTATCTGCCGTTCCCATTCAATCACGTGACCTTATAATATCAGACTCCTGTTGATTAATGATAAATACCCGTGTACGATTTGTTCTCCAGTTGATGAATTAACCCGGGTCATTCCATGGAGCCGCCCAGTAGACTTTTTTTTAAGCCCGAGTAAACACATTTTTAATGTATTAAATGTATATTTTTAGTATGTTTCTAATGTATATTTTTATTATATTTTTAATGCATTATAAATATGCTAAGCGGGCAAAAATGTACTTTTCACGTATTTTTAAGAACGTTTAAAATATTATTCCTAGTATACTTAGAAAGCATTCGTATTGCAGTTTAAGCATAGGGACAAAAAAATGCGAAATAAATATGAAATTAATACAATACGTTTGAAATGCATTTTTAGCACATCCTCTTTTCGCTAAGGGTTGGTGTTAAGGAGCCTTGGATTCCAGATACTGGACCCAGATACTGGCGAAGTCGCCGGTTCTTTTCGGTCCCAAAAGAAGCGTCCTCACCGTCCTTTTCCGGCGTCTTCTCGACAGGGGCTCCAAATAGTCTTTGCGTGCAGATTTGCAGACGACGGTGATGTCGAACTCCTGGAGGCGCAGGCTTCACCCGGCGAGGTGGCCGGAGGGGTCCTTCAAATGGGCAAGCCAGCACAGCACGTCGTTATAGCTGACCACCGTAAATGGTCGTCCGTACAGGCAGGGGCGGAATTTCGACGTAGCCCAAATCATGGCTAGGCACTACTTTTTGGTCGTCGAGTTAGCCAGACCTTTGACAAGGGATCGATAGCGTACGCGATTACTAACTCCAGACCACCGCTTTTCGGAACGAGGATGGCGCCTAGGCCCATGCTGTATAAGTCGGTATGAATTTCAGTCTCAGCATTTTTATCGAAGTGCCCGAGTACCGCAGAAGACTCTAAACTACACCAAAGTTCCTTGATTGCTTCCACTTGTGGCGCTTCCCATTTAAATGGCAAGTCTGCTTTCGTCAGTCGGCTTAGAGGTTTGGTGATGCAAGAAAAAGTCGACAAATTTTCGGTAATACGCGCACAGTCCGAGGAATTTGCCCACAGTTTTTTTGGTGACGGCGGCGAAAACTGCCATAGCAGCTGTGCCCTGCAGTTCTCGGCGTACTCCATCCTTGCTTACGGTGCGGCCCAGAAGCAGGTGCTCCTCGAAGGCGAAGTGGCGCTCCTCTGCTTTAAAGGTTAGCCCAGATGACTTGATTACCTCCATCGCGTTTCGATGCCTTTTATGTGGTCATCAAAGTTTGAGTCGAAGACGACTATATCTAAGTATACCATAAAAAATTGCCACTTCAGACATTCTAGTACTGTTTCCATTACCTGTTTGAAACTCGCTGGCGCGGAATAGGGTCCAAATGCCTTGAATTACAAGAGGCCATCTTGTGTGATGAATGCGGTCTCCTCTCAGTCTCTTTCATCGACTTCGATTTTACAGTAGCCATTCTTGAGGTCCATCGAAGAAAATTACTTGGCGTTGCAGAGTTCTTAGTGAAGCAGCGCAACGGCACAAGGCCAAGGAAAGAAGAGGACAAACACAGCGCTTCTTCCCTTGGCCTTGTGCCGTTGCGCTGCTTCACTAAGATATGTCAGACCAACTCGCCCACCAGTTCATGTTGCAGAGTTGGTCAAGTGTGTCGCCGATGCGCGGGGAAACGGGTAGACATCCTTCTTCGTTGTGTTGTTCAAGCAGCGGTAATCGACGCAGAACCCAAGTGTGCCGTCTTCCTCACCAAAGCAACAGGTGCCGCCCAGGTGCTCTTTGACGGCTGGACGACGTCGTCGCGAAGCATTTCTTCAACTTGCTCTCGGATGGCTTGACGTTCTCGCGGCGACACACGGTAGAGGCTTTGGTGGAGAGGTCGAGCGTGTTAGTCGGTTACAGGGCAATTTTGCGCAAACGGCGTTTGTCGGACTTTTGATGACGAAGAGAACAACTCACTGCAACTTTGAAGAAGGTTGCGTATTTCATCTTGTCTGTTCCGGGGCAGGGCTGCGTTGGTGTTCAACGTGGCTGAGTTCTCTTGGTTAGGAGAATATTCGGCTGATCGGTCCGAAAGAGAGAGGGAAAAAGGTCTCGTACGAGGAATAGTTCCTCTAAGAAAACAATTGTTGTTCCTCCTGAGGTGTCGATATTCTTGGCTGAGGTTTGTCACCAGCACCTCATCCTGTACATTTCGGAAATGGGTGACGCCTTTAGAATTGCCCACTCCTCGATCTGGGAGAAACCGCGTGTTTCCCTCGATAATACCCTCGTTGTTCTTGGCAATCCTGACTTCAATGGAGGCAGTGGTCCTTGACCGAGCAAATCACTCACTTTTTGATTCAGCACACCCACGAAGTGACGCTACAGCGTAGTCATCAAAGGTGGGCTTCCTCTTTCGAAAACATGATGGTCGTGGAGTGCAGGTCTGTGATTGCTCGGTGCTCAGTGAAACATTTTATGCCCGAGACCACGTTTGGGGAACATCGCCGCAGGACTGTGCAGGTTGCAGGGCAGGTACGTCCGCTGACCATTACTCGTGCGGTATATTCTCCGGCGGTGAAACCAGGTGGCCCCCAGTGGTGCGGATTTACGGGCCATCTCAAGTGCTTGCCTCTTTCTTGAGCTGCGTGGAGAATGTTCCACTCATCACACAGTAATGGCCCTTCAACAGGGCTGACAGTATCAATAAAGAATGTAAACTAGAGCATTGACTTTACTGCCATCGAATGACACTTCAAGGTCGTGGTGCGTGTTCTTGTGCGTGTTGCCCTTGGAGTTGGGTCTCGGCTTTTTTCGGGTGCTGCAATCGTCGATGGCACAGGGTATCCTGTTTCTTCTTGGCGGCGGCGTCATGTTGAAGTTCGGTCGTGTTATCTTCGAGCTGCTCCTCTTGTGCGGCGTCATTGTAGTGGATGCGGTGGGCCCATGCATTGGGGTCGGTAGAGAATCTTCGTCGGCTCTTCGCCAAGCAACCTCACATCCAAAGGCTGCTTTTCTTCAGTTTTCTATCCGGTGGCGGTGGGACCTTCCTCACACTGCCGCTGCGTAGCTACGGGTTTGCGGCGCGAGGCACAAGACTGACGGCGGTCTGGAGGGGGAGAGGCTGTTCTGCACATACTCGTTGCAAGGCGACGAAGGTAGTCGTCGATTTCTTGCGGGCGTTGGCCTCACTGTAGTCGTGGTGTGTCGATGGTAAAAACCGTGACGGAGACCGATACGTCGGTACGCGCAGTGATGAAGGATGTGTCTGGCCTCACCGCACTGGAAGCACAGCGGGCGATTGTCGGAAGTCCCCAGGCGTCATAATTCCTTGGGCGTCAGCGTCGCTAGTATAGTGCCACGTATCATTGCAGTGTTTGTTCGTTCACGCTCAAGGCAGCAGGAAAGACTAGTAAACGAAGCTCTTTATTTGGGCTGACTTGCGCCCTCAAAAGAACTGAATCACTCGGCGGCGGCGTAGAAAGAGAAGTTTATTTTTTCTGTTTTAACATAGAAAATACAAAACAAAACAGATGAACTTAATGTTCTGATCAGTCAAGCACATGCTCAGTGACGCAGCACTGAGCACGTCAGTAATGCAGTAAAAATGCCGATACTCGACCGCCGCGCAGGACGATAAAGTATGTCGACCATATGCGCAAGAACTCAGCCTCGCTCATTGACAGAGCGTCCATGCATGCTTGTTCAAAGAGGCGCGTGCGCAGGCGCTGCAACATTGGGAACATTTTTCTTTGCGGACGCCCATTTAAGGATGCCACTCCACGCTGCCGCCACAAAACGAACATGCCGACACACAAGAGCATATTTTGAAACACTTCGGGAGAACTAGTGCGCGCTTCCAGGCGGGTTAAAAACATGCGTGACACTAATGTCCAAAACGTGCGCGCAACTACACACTCAAACATTGCGTGCTGCAAAGTTTCAAGGAGACCGCACTGCGGGCATCGGGCGGAGGGCGCCACGCCCCATGCCGCAAGGCGGTCTCTTGTGGGCAGGACCCGCCAGCCTCGCAGCCAGCCGAAGTCCCTGACATCTGCAGGAAGCGTAGCTGAGGTCAGTTGGCGCCAGCGTGCCCGTCTCGTTTTCTGGAGTTGTTCGCGGGTCAGCGCAGCGACCGTTAGTGCTTCACACATCCTGGAGGGCGGGGTTTCATCAACATCCAGATCGGGCACGCTGGCAGTCAACGACGTCAGTGTGCGACGCACATTAACGAAAAATGCCGGGGGCTGCTCGGCTGTAGGGCCAACCACGTGTTGTGAAAAAAACACGTTACGCGCTGTACCCAGAAAGTATGTGAGGAGTGTTCTCCCGGGATAGTCTGGGTTGCGTACAAGATCTCGTACTCCTCGCAAGGCGAGCACATTGTACATGGTGCGGATACAAGGTATACCAAACCCACCCATGTACGATGGAAGGCGCATGAACATTCGTGACACAAGTTCGGTTTTGCCCGTCCAAACGAAAGAGCCACAGGCCGAGGTTAGCCTGCGCGCAAACGTGCGCGGTGGGTTTGCGACGCGGGCGACAAAAAAACATGCGGCTAGGATTGTGGACTTAACTATATAGCAGCGCTCTGCCATTGAAAGGCGGAAAGTTGACGCCACCGAGAGGCGTTTCTCAGCGTTCGTGCGGAGGTTAGTCCAGGTTTCGCGGGCTACTTCTCCGCTGGCGAGGAATACTACTCCCAGGACTTTCACTCCCTGCACCCACTCCACCTCGCCCGCAAGGTTCGGTGTGAAGGTGCCAAACCTTAGTGCCTTGCTTTTTCCCCTGTTCAATAGGGCCCCAGATATCTCGCTGTACTCGAGAAACAGCCGCGAAAAAGCGGCGTAGCTATCCTCGTCCTTGAGGAAAAGCGACACGTCATCGGCGTAGACCGATACCTTGATTTGGCCCTGGCCAGGCAGAGGGAAGCCGCGTATGGATGGGCTGTCGTTAATGCGCCGGATGAGTGGATCCAGGCATAACACGAAGAATGTTGGGGATAGAGGGCATCCTTGCCTTATGCCCCTGGTGACTGAGAAGGGAGCGCTCTGGTGGCTGTTTACGGAGAGACGAGCATTCAGGTCTGCGTAAAGTAAGCGCAGCCTGCTGACAATTTGCGGAGGGAATCCGAAGGCTTCAAGGACTCCGAACAGATACGAGTGTTCCACCCGATCGAATGCTTTCGCCTGGTCTAGTGAGACAAAGCACCCGCTGAAGCCCGTCCTGCTGGCAAATGTGAACAGGTCTCTAGTGAGTGCCAATGCATCAAACACAGAGCGGTCAGGGACGCTGCTGGTTTGAGCCCGGTGGATTAGGTGAGGTAGGATCGTCCGCATTCTTGTGTTCAGTAAAGATGTGACTATTTTGTAATCTGCGTTTAAGAGGCTTATGGGCCGCCATGCTTGCGGGTCGGAGGGGTCACCGCCCGCTTTCGGAATGAGTATGATGCGACATTCGCGGAAAGAGTTTGGACGTAACCCATCCGCGAGGAAGCCGTTGACCATCTTCAGGAGCGCTCCTTGGATCTCGTAAAAAAAGTTTGAATAAAAACTTGTTGGAATGCCGTCTGGACCGGGGGCAGAGGCTGCATTCATACTCTGCAGGATGGCGTGCAGCTCTTGGCTTGTGGCTGGTGCGCAAAGGTTTTCATGCAACTCTTCAGCTACTCGTGGCAAGTTTCCAAAAAAACTTTGTAGAAGCCCGTCATAACCATCTTGAAGATGTAGCCAACTGTCCGTAGAGAACAGGTTCGAAAAGTGGCTTGCGAAGATCGTGCAGATATCGGCCGTGGTTTTGCTTTGGGTGCCGTCTGGGAGTGTCACGAAAGGCACAGTAGCGGGAGCGAATTCCTCTGCCGTGCCTGCGCGTACGTGTCGTAGCACAGCCGGGTCTGATATCGGCCGCCCGAGCTGGTGTGCACGACTAGCTGCCCGTGATGACTGGCAGAGCAACACGTGGTAACGTGCTTTAAGTAGACTCAGGTAATCGCTCATGGCAAAGGTTAAGGGTGCTCCCCTTTGCACTATACGGATGCGCTTGAGGGTGTCATTCAGTGCATGAGTTACCCGGCGTCTGCGGTCTTGACCGGCCGCCACCAGAGTTGCCTGCCAACGAGCCTTGAGTGTGTCCCATGAATCAGTCACAACGAAGCTCTTGCATGATGCTGCCAACGCCGTACGCAGTGACGCCATGCTTTCCGGGTCCGCCAGTAGGCTCGTGTCCATGCGCCACGTAACAGTGCGTGGGGTGTCCTCACCAAAGTCGAGCCTGACTGACAAGGGGTGGTGATCGGAAATCACCGGCGTGCCTGCAGGGAACGCGAGAACTTCGCAGCTAACGACAAAAGAAGCGAGCTCTGGTGGAAAATAGAATTTGTCTATCCGACTCGCTGACTGTGCTCTCTCAAACGTCGCTCCAAAGGCATCCCCGTGAAGCTGCACCCACGCGTCAGACAAGCGGAACTGAGTCACGAGATCGCGGAACGCGGGGGCACCGCAATAACGGCGACCGTGACCCTGTCCGCGGACGTCACGGTCGATGTTAAGTACACAATTGAAGTCACCGACGATGAAAGTGGGGTAGGGATCAAGGAGGAATGAGTCGAGGCGCTCAAAAAAATCAGAACTACTAGTCTGCCGTGCTGGCGCATATACAACCAACGCACGTACCCGCCGCTGGTTTAGTGTGAAGTCGACCGCAAGAGTGCGGCCGTCCAGCCCGAAAGTGCAATGAGCACCCGCGCGCAGGCAGGGGTTTAAACAAACGACACCAACACCGCACATATGAAAATCAGTCAACGAAAAATAAGCAAAAACAGAAAACCGGGTGGTGAAATTAAGCACATCAAGTGAAGTACGGAAGTTGCATTCCTGTAAAAACAGGATGTCGACGCCCCTAGCCCTGGCAAAGTGCATCACCTCTCTCTGTCTGTCTACGGATTGAAATCCCCGAACATTCAGGGAGAGGAGATGCACAACCGCCATGACTGCCAAGAGCACCGACGGCATAGCATACAACCTAAAGAGCGCTGCCATGGGCGGCGCTTGGCGCGCGCGGCACTTTTTTGCTAGAACGTTCGTTAACAGTCCCTTCGGATTCCGATGATTGGGGGTGGGCACGTTTGAAGTCTGGTCGGGAAAAGTCCATGTTTTCGGGGCCGTCGGCGCTTGTGGCCTCGCTCACCGGTTGCTGCGTGGTCTTGGCGACGCTCGCAGCTGAAGCCGATGCCGACGCCAGGGTCGCCGATGGGAGGGTGTGGCTGGCTGGTGACGGGAAGCGCGCGTCGTCCGCACCTCCAGGAGTCGTAGGTCTTGACACCTGGCCGCACGTCAAGTCGCCTGTCAGGCGAAGCGGCGTGACTTTGTCCGGTACGTCCACCAGGTCGCCCGACGCCACGCTCGACTCATCGCCGCTGCTGCTCTCGGTGTTGAAGGAAGCTGTGCGGGGTAGCGGCGGCAAGGGTTCCGCGAAAACAGCACCGAACAGCTCCACCTCGTTTGAAGGCGTCCCCTCGAGCTGCTCCTTCGCGGGCACCTCCATCGCGGGGGCGGGCTCGGGCTCCCTCGGGCTGCTGGTCGTAGGGTCCGCGTCGGCAACAGGCGTCCGGACAGTTGGTGTGCTCCGCGTTTCTGCGACCACGTTGTCCTTGCTCGGTTCCTTTCTCGAGGCGGCGGCCGCCGCATAGGACCGTGGTCGCAGGCAGTCCGCTGTGGCGTGGCTTCCACCGCAGCGCCTGCAAGCCGCTCCGCATCCGGCCGTGTCGTGGCCGAACACCTCGCAGCGAGCGCACCGCGGCGTTCGACACGCCGCGCCGATGTGGCCGTCCTGCCCGCAGCGGGAACACACCTTCCGGACGCCTCGGTAGTCAAACATGACGCGGTGGCCCTGGACGGTCAAGAAGTTCGGCACCGCCTGCTTCATCTCGATCCGGACCACGCGCGTCCCGTTGCCGACGTGACGACGGCCCTTGAGGACGGGATGGGTGATGTCAAGCACCTTGCCGTAGGAGCTCAGTGCCGCTGCCAGCGCCGCGTCTCCCACGAACAGCGGCACACGAAAAGCCGTCACGTGGACCACGGCAGGACCCACGCAGGCTACTGGGACGGAAGTGCCGTTCACGTTGAAGGCGCCTTCCACGAGCATCTTCTCCGCCGCCGCAGCCGAGGCCATGGCGACGCAGAACTTCATGCCTCCATGGTGCTGGAGGCTCTCTAGCCCTTTCGGGCCGACAACCAACTCGATGCCGTCGACGATGTCGTCAGCTGTCGCGTCGGATGTAACTGTAAACGAAAAACAGTGCGCCTTTGGGGGCGGCGCACGGAACACGGGAGGGGCAGCAGGTCCCGGGCCTCCCATGACGTCACGGGTGGCCGGCTGGGCTGCTGCTTGCACGAACTTCACGCAGTTTGCCCG
This sequence comes from Amblyomma mixtum, assembly GCF_055824585.1. Lineage (NCBI taxonomy): Eukaryota > Metazoa > Arthropoda > Arachnida > Ixodida > Ixodidae > Amblyomma > Amblyomma mixtum. The sequence continues at coordinate 223,381,595 of NC_143013.1, read as the reverse complement.
AGCACCGGCAAAGGCACGGCGCCTGGGCGGGGGAGGCTGGTTGCGGAACCTCCGGGTCGCAGTGGATCCGGGGCCCGCCTGCACTTGTCGATGAAACTTCTCAGGAAGCCAGCGCCGAAAAAAAACTTCGCTGGGTCTGGACGAGCTCGGGCAGCAACTAGCGTGCTCGGCGGTCGTCGAACTACGAATGTCCGCCGCTCGCGGCATCGCTCAATTTAAACCCGGCAAGGAAACTTCCAGATAACAGGTCAAGATCATCTACGGTAATCTGGAAAAACCTAGATGCAGCCTTTCATGGCTGCGAACAATCGAGATTAGTCTGGTCGCTTCTCGCGCCACGAACAAAAGTGATAACGACCCTTTCCTGCTGCCTTGAGCGTGAACGAACAAACACTGCAATGATACGTGGCAATAGTCTGGGCGGGCAGGGGCTAAGGGGCGGCGTTCTGGAACAGCTGGTTCGCGTCAAAATGATCTTGGGGTGTCTCGTCGGGACTGACAAGTGTGTGCCGCTGCGGCTTAGGTCATGGCTTGAGCTTCCATTGGAGGCGTCGATGACGGGGAGCCAAGCGCATGCTCGACATCTTCAAGGTCGATTTCCGCGGCGGTTGCTACTTGACGCTGGTTGGAAGACGGTAGCAGTCGACGCAGCTCTTCTTGAACTATGTTGCAAATCACATCCCGCAGGTTGTCCCTGATTTATGTGCTGTCCAATAAACGAGCGGAGGCTACTTAAAGCGTTCGTGGGTAATGGCGAGCTTGTGCGTACAGGCTTTTCTCAATCATGGTCACTTCGTTGGCGAATTTGGCGGCGGTCTTATGTGCATTGCGGATAAATGCAGCGAAAAGTGCGTCTTCAACACCTCGCATCAAAAGCTCCATCTTCTTCTCCTCTCTCATGTGAGGATTGGTACGTCTGAAAAGACGCTTCATTTTCATTGCGTAAGCAGTGACTGTCTCATTTGGCTGTTGATCATGGGACTGGGGAAGCGCGGCTACGCTCTTTATTTTGCGATTATGCTCAAGAACAACTTGAGGAACCCCCTTTGAACGACCCGTACGTCACTGTGGAAGCTTCGTGGTACTCGTGCCAAATCCTTGCTGAGCCTTCCAGGGCGGAGAAAATGTGCCTCACTTTCGTTCGGTCATCCCAGCTCTTCACGTTCAAACTGATCCAGCCATTCTTCGGGATCCTTGCCCGGTGAATCGCTGAACGCGGGCGGCAGTCAGGGCTTGTCAAAAATAACGGAGGCTAGTATTGTAGTCCCGGCTCACGTCGGCGCTCATGAGCTTTTCAGTACTTGCGTGTGGTGCGGTAGTAGTCGGTATTCAGGTGAACGCCTCTGTAGACGAAGGCTGCTTCGCAGTTCGTCTTTGGCTGAGACGATGGCTGTTGCTTTCCGGAGATCTGCTTCTTCGGGTCGGCTAGGGCGGCTCCGGTGGCCCGTATGGGATGAGGGTGACAAGGGCATCTAGCACCTTCATCAGACGGAAGTACGGCAGTAATGAAGAGAGTGAAAAGCGCTTGCAAAAGGCCTGTGCCCTAAAAGAACTGAATTACTCGGCGGCGGCAACAGCAACAAGCGTGCCCGGCAGTTTTCGAACAAAATGCGTACCGCTGTAGACCACTCTAAATTTAAAGCTGGTAATTGCCCTTCGAGATAAAGAACCAAAAGCAACTACGACAATGGGGAACATTGTACGTAAGGCGTAAGTGCGTAAGGCGGCGGTCAATCAAGATAAGGCTGGTTGCATCTTGCGTCAAGAACAAAATGATAAAGCCGCGAGCCGGTAACATGCCGCTGAATCACGCAGAGGGTGATCGGTGTGCGTCCAGACTTTTGTACCGATGCATGACTCAATAATTAATTTATCCCTGATATGCACCGACATTGAGTCCCTCTGATTGTAGGCTAGGCATCACTCTAGAATGCGGCGGGATGGGTGCAAGTAGTGTGTTGAATGTGCGCAGTGCTGAGGAAAGTGTACAGCAGCTGCGTCACCAATGGCGTTCTGCCGCTATGTTGATACCGGGAACGCCGCAGTTGCTCTCGGGGTTTAGAGAAAATTTGGCTTGGTTTTGATGGCTGTAGCGGTGAGTGCATTCAGGTTTGCTCACAGAGTGACCAGAACGTTTCCTGCGTTTAGGGAGTTGAGAGCTAGAGGCAAAGCTACTAGTAATTCTTTAGACCAGGTGTTTTTCCTGCGTCTGCTCCAACTTGTAATGATATTTATATTTATCCTTGTCTTTTATAAAAGTGGTCTATGGAGAGTCTATTGACTTCTTATAGACTCTGTTGCCTTCCTGTAAATATTTCCTTCTGTTTATTCCTAGTCTATGGACCATAGTGTTCTAAACGCGTATGGCCATAAATCTATAGATTGCCTATAGACTGTCTATGGTTTTTGTATTGCCTATAGACTATTCTATAAGATTTTACTGTGGCTGATTTATAGACAAAAGCCTGTGGACGGTCTACAGACTGTCTAACGAAATTTTTGTAAGGGTGGGTGGAACCTCACTCACGAAATTTTGCTCTTAAGCCGAACTTCAGGGTACAATTTTTCTTTCCGGGTAGTTCCTAGCATCTGTGATTTTTACACTTGCGGACAACGCCGCGAATATGCCAAATTATTTAATGGCTAGCTCGTTGTTACTCAGTGGTTGCTGCTAGACAAGCTTGCAGAAAAATGCGCACCGTTTTTATTCAAGACTGTGTTTCGAGCAACGACTCATTAGCAAGTATCTTGTACCATAGCTATTCTTGCCCATCACTTTTATTCAATAAGTTACTACCCTTTAGTTCATAATACGTTCATAATACGTTATACCTTCCAGACTAGATAAGGACTGCTGGCCTAGGCTGGCTGAACATTCCAGTCGTCAACGGAGCGTGAAGAAAAAAGTTATCTGAGAGCTTTATGTACGCAATGAAAAGAAACGGAAAATGACTGTGCAGGTGTCCGCATGCACGAAGAGATGTATCAAATCGCACCGGGAAGCAACTTTGGCAAAGTGGGGCCAGTGTCACTCTCCTGACCTTCAATGCTTGGCTTTGTCTTGGCAAAAGAGGTCGGCCAGAGCTTGGCCATAGACATGTGGTTATTACACTTAAAAAGTCTAATGATATTACGTTGCCAGGTGAGCATAAAAGTAAAGGGTAAACGCGATAAAAGTGGCAAAATATGCTTCCCCATGGTGTCCCTAGGTGAAGCCTAAGGAGCGGGAGGTTGAAAATTCACCCGCTATGGTAGCTAAGTAAAGCTGCAAATGAGCCTAGTTATTTGGCGTTAGTGCTGTACTCAAGGGAGCGAAAAATACTGGACTCAGAAACCACACACACACACAAGGCACAAACCATCAACTAATTTTATTGTGCGTTTTTAACTTCATTACTGGGCTACTCATGGAAACGAACAATAAAATGAGTTTCCCGCTCAACAAAATGAGTTGATAGTCTGCACCCTGTCTGAGCGGGTGGTTTTTACTTCCAGTATTGTCTCGTCCCTTTGTACCGTGACATATTTTTGATGGAGTAGGTGGAGTGCGCTGGGTACTTCTCTTGGCCTACGTCACAGACAGCTCCTTGCACCGAGGACCTCAGGCCCCTACCGGTCGATCCGCCAGTTCACCGAGCCGGTCCCAGAAACTGTAGACTTTCCCTGAGCACAGGTCATTGGAATCCAGCATACCCATTGGCCAGTTGGGCAAAGTACTACTTACCACACCCGCCAGAAACCACTATTGGTGAACTTCAGTTTGAAAGTGTTAAGTGAAAGTGTTAGGGGACAGGGTAGGCCGTATACCTCCCATGTGTTTTGGCCTATGTTTGTGACCCGTTTTCTCAGTATTAGTTAATATTAGAACAATCATACTGGTATCGCTGAAATTAGCTCTCCACGTTCTCTTTACGGAACCAAAAGTATTATGTAATAAGAAGAGGCTTTTCTTTTTTCTTGCTTTTAATGAACCTACTCATTTTTCAGGCCAAAATGACCAATAAATACCTTGTGAAACAAAATTCCTTGCACTAAATTTTATAAATCTGGTTCAGTAGATTGCCCCTTACGCTGCAATAATGTTGGCAAAAATGATGTTTCTAGCTGCTGCGGTTCCAGAGAAAAAGGGGCAAACGTTGCGAACATCAACATTTCGTGATAAGTAGCTTTGATGTAAATAAAAGCACTTTATTCTAACCCTGCACGCTATAAATGCATGCGGATGTATCAGATCAATAACCACCGGCGTCGTAGGCACCTCCAGAGTGAATATTTCTCTTTTTCGTTTGCTGCCTTGCTTTTCGGGCCTCTTTTGTAACCAGCTGTGCCGCCCTGTATGCAAAGTACAGTCATCGCTCCCAGCAGCTGCACCTTTTCCTATGCATCATAAGGCATACCGAATCCTCACGTTGACTTCATAGAGGCCCGGCGTTGTCTTTTTTGCTCGTCTGGAATTGATGTGACAAGCACCTTCCGCAGTTGAGAGAGTATGGGCAAGCAACGCTAGCTCTTCGTGCTGCGTTTTCGAGCAGCTGCAATTCCCCACCGCACACTTTCCACGCACAGCTTTCAACGATGGAACACGATAGCATGTCAGTGTCAATCAGAGCACAACCACGGTCACAAAAACTTGCGTTTAGGTCCTCCATGCGTGCTGCCGAGTGCGATAGTTTGGAAGAAGACGCGCACGAGGCGGCCGCTGCGTCCAGCGCCGCAATGTGTTGTGGGGACTTGGTGCCTTCAGGAATGAACTTATGCTGATTCCCGTGAAAGCGACGCTTTTGAAATAACTTTTTTGTCTTCGTCATATCAAGCATGCTTATAATGTAGCCCCAGAGCATTAAAAAACCGATTTTGGTTGTGAACGCAAGTCGAAAGAGAACCAAAACACGCGCGTCGCGAGAGATACCGGCAACGTCTGAGGATTGCTTTGGCTAAAAGCGGAAAGCTAGGTATTTATTGCTGTCGCCAGACGAGCCATAACTAGTCTGCTAAACATGGAGAAAACAGGCGTTTTTTTTTTAAGTTTTTTTTCAACATAGGAGAACTACAGATCTCGCAGTGGTGTGAAAGGGAAAGGAGGCGTGGTCGGTCACCACCTAGGTTTCGGAAAAGGTCAATTTTAGGGGGAAAAAAAACCGCGCGCGCTCAAGTGACCCATTGGGATTCGTGGAGGAAAGATTGGCAATTCCAAATATATATAAAAAAATAAACAAATAATTTTTTTCAAAATTTTTGCCTACCCTGTTCCCTAATCGATTGGATGACACCGAAAGGTGAGCAACCTCTTTTCGGCCTGGACGACGGCGCTCGCACATGGTATGAGAACCGTGAGGACCTTTTGTCACATGGCGTGAGTTCTAACATCGACTGCTCCAGGCGTACACCAGTGAGTATCGTCGGGGACGACCTCAACGGTCTCTGACATTCCGGATACAGATACTCAGCGAGACAGTTACGACGTATGTCGATGAAATGACGTGGCTGTTCGATGAGCTAGCGGACGCAGCCATATGAGAAGTCAAACAGGTGCGCAACGCCATGCGCTGCGTTAAAGATCAGCTTTGCGCTGACCTCTTGCGCAGCCCCTGGTACTGTCGCTCAGTTTTTGACGGAGGCGCTCACTATGGAGCACGTACTCCAGCAACGTACCACCGTGTATGACAGACCAGTACTAGCTGCTTCAGCTGAGGAGTGCCTGCCGGCTTTCATAAGCAACCCTGACATCCTCCGCGACATGATCCGCCCCATTATGCGTGACGATCTGCAGAAGCATTGCGGTGCTTCGCAGCCAGCGGTCGTCTCTCTTGCTAGCGTCATTCGCGAGGTGGTGCAGCAAGTTATCAGGACTGCCGTTATCGGGCGACGAATCCCAGCCGTTCCAAACAGCCTAGCGCCTCTCGACATACGCTGGCGCTCTGCGACATCCAGCGCCATCTTCCGTGTTATTCGTTCTCGACCCCCCCGTTCTGTAACATTCCGTGTAACCGCGCATTATATGCTGACGAATCGAGCACCTCTGCGTAAACCGGACGTCTGGCGTGTCCCCGACCGACGGCGTTTGTGCTTACACTGCTCAGAGCCCGGTCATCTCTTCCGCCCACGCCCATATCGAAATCTCCGCTTGCAGTCGTTTCCCGCCCTTGTGGCCAGGCTCCCATTTAGCCAACGACCCCGCAGTATTAAACAGTACGTGGCCCTGCAACGCCTGCCATCCACAGAGTGACGGCAATCAAGATAGCCGTCACCTCTCCCATAAACACTTTCCCCAACACGCCAGCACTTTTCACGGCCGAAGCACAGACGGTCGCCGAGCCCTCGCAGGGAAAGCTGAAAAAAGAACCCTCCGGCGGTGGTGTCACGGGAAATTGATGCGCTGAAGTCCCCCCGACCACGCAGCTGACCGGAATTTGACGACATGGACAAGAGCCTCTGAACTTCGGAACTCCACATACCAGTGCTAATCGGCGGTCACAGCATTCGTGGAGACAGGAGCCCATTTTTCGATTTTAAGCTGAAATTTGGCAGCGCTTTTGAAAAATGTTACGGCATCTTGATCTGGCACGCAGATCCGCAAGGCTGGCAGACATTTCGTCGAGTGCACAGCTGGAGTGCAGACGCGAAACTCCACGTTCATTGCCAGCTGCTCGGTTATCCTCGACTGTTCTCGTGACCGGTTACGTTTTGTAGAGAAAAAGCAGATAACACTCCCGACAATAGCCAACGCAGGTCCACCCTTCGAATTTCCTGTGAGTGTTTTGATCCCACCACGCACTAATTTTTTTGTCAGTGCTGACATTCTCAGTGTGACATATCAACATGTAAGTGTTAACGGCATTTCTTGGGTCCGAAACTTCGTCTACCTCCTTAATGGTAGATCCGAACTCCTGAATGCGAATTTTAAGAATGAACCACGGCTGCTCTCCTGTTCTAGAGCCATCACGTTCCATGAAAATACCAGGTGTTTCTGAATCTTTGCGTCCGAAGGCGTGTGACCTGAGGCCATGTCTCTAAATCGCTTTGACACCAACTCAGGGCTATCAAAAGTTCATTGTAGCGATCTACGCGCCTTACTGCTTCAAAACACAACCTGTTTTGCGTTTGGTTCGAAACATCGATAAATGGCCGTTACGATATACCGCATCATCACTTTTGACGATGCTCTCCTCATCCGACAAAAGCCGTAAAGCGTTTCGCCTAAAGAATGCGAGGCCATGCAAACGTATGTGAAGGAGACTCTTGATGGTGGCATTATTCAGGCATTTAAAAGTCCGTGGTCGTCGCCGGTCGTTCTGGTTAAGCAGAAGAATGCGGCATTAGTGACTCAACAGATTTCGCCGCGTAAAGTATTTTTTCTTGATTGACTGTAAGAGCGGGTACTGGCTGAATGAGGTTGATAAACGAGACCAAGAAAAAACGGTTTCATCATATCAGATGGCCTATATGTAGTTAAGGGGTTGTCTTTCGGTCTCTGGTCATCAAACGCCCCAGCGAATGATGGATGCTGTCCTCCCTTGCTTCAAATGGCAAACCTGTTTAGTTTATCTGAATGACGTGGTCACGTTTTCTGAAATCTTTGACCATCATCTTGAACGCTTCATACCATATGAGATGCTCTGTAAATGGTCAGTTTGACGCTCAAGCTCGAAAAATGCCATTTCGCTTACGAAAAACCTAGGTTTCCTAGCGATGTTATGTGCTCCGACGCCATCCAACCCGATCCCGACAAACTGACTGCCGTAGCCGAATTTCTCATTCCTACCACAAAAGAAAACACTTCTTGGTTCTGTGCGCCGACTTCAAGATTGTCGAACGCCTGACCCGTTTAACACGTAACCATACATCATTCGGCTGGACTGGCGTAGAAAGGAGGTCTTCTCAGAGCTGTGCCGATGACTGCATGCAACCCCTATTCTTTCTAACTTCAATGAGGACGCTGACACCGAGATGCGCACCGTAGCCAGCAAAGTCGGCTTTGCTGTTGTCCTCGTCCAAAACCAAGCCGGTGGGGAACAAGGATCTAGTTCTGTCGTTATCAGAAACCAACTACTCTTTCTTCGAAAAGGAGCTCCGCGTGGTCGGGTGAGCCTGGATGAAATTTCTGCCTTACCTTTACGGCCGCCATTTCAGAGTAATGACGTACTACCACGGTGGCTCAGTGGTTATGGTGCTCGGCTGCTGACCCGAAAGACGCGGGTTCGATCCTGGCCACAGTGGTCGCATTTCGATGGAGGCGAAATTCTAGAAGCTCATGTACTGTGTGATGTCAGTGCACGTGAAAGAACCCCAGGTGGTCGAAATTTCCGGAGCCCTTCACTACGGCGTCCTTCATAGCCTGAGTCGCTTTGGGACGAAACCCCCATAAACCAAACCAATCTTCATGCACTGCGTTGTTTTACGACACAGCACCCCGTCCTTGGTAATCATCCATCGCGGCACGGCTTTTACAGCGCAGCTCGTGCACTAGGTGGTCCAGTTCAGAAACACGAGCCATAGTAAGTCTACTGCCTACCACCCGTAGTCAAATGGGCCCACGAAGAACGACTCCACAAAGCCATAACGGACATAGGTATAGTACGGTATAGGTATAGTATAGTACGGGGACTTGGGACGGGATCCTCCCATAAGTGACATTCGCGTTTAACACGGCTGTTCATGAAACCACTCACTTTACATGATTTCGCCGGGTTTATGGCCGTGATGTCCAAACAGTGTCGGACGCCACGCTTCGGTGTACAACGACGACCAGGCGCTTTAGCCGCACGCCAAGGAATTTGCCAAGCACGCCGAGTAAGCCCGCCAACTTGCCCATGTGCACATCAGGCGGCAATAGGGTACCGCTACAGCTAACAACACCGACACGTGGAGTATCAGCCTGAAGACTAAATGGGGCTGTGGCACCTAAGGACAAGGAAGTTGAAAATTCACGCGTTCTGGAAGCTAGGACTGTACTTCTGAACGGTGCCTCGCTTATTTGCTCCGTCACAATAGAGGCAGCCGTTAGCTAAAACTATTGCAACAGCTGGGAAGGGGGAGGGGCATACTTTTCGTTTTAAAATTATTTAAAGATATGATAAGTGGGCGTATGAGATTGACAACTTTGCGAGGATAAGTTAGCCGTGGCTCACAAAATTCAGGGTCAATTGGAGAGATATGGAAGGCCTTTGTCCCGCATTGTGCAGTGGGCGTAGTCAGGATGATGATGATGATGACCATGATGATCATAAACACTCTGCAACTCGGATACGTCAGAAATTTGGCGCGGAAGTTCCCAGACTAATCTGACCACCTGTATTGAAAACTTTTTCTTATATATTCCGACAGTGTGCCTGCTGGCATAAAGTTGCAATAAAAAAAAAGATTTCGCAAGATAGCCGGTCAAAGTAGTCTTGGAAATTCCGTGTCTAATTTCTGAAGCGATTTGTCGTCTTTCGCTACTAACAACGGTGACATGTCTGCCAACTGCGGGATGAAGACCAACTGCGGGATGAAGCATGCCAAATGGGCATGTCATTCTCAAAATGTTTATTACATGTATTACGCGCCGCTTTCTGCTATGCTATCAATTGCAAAAAATACATAAATGTCTGCTGCTTACGTAATTTTCGCCAACGTCTGCCAGAGTGCGTTTCAAATGCAACGGAGTCAAGGTTTTGGGAAAGTAAGAGGACTGTAACACCTCGAAGCAACACCTTGCTGTCGCAGTTGATGTAGACGGCTGTGGATTTATTTCCGCAATCTGTTATTCTTCAGCGTTTACTGACAGCACACAGCAGACGTGCAATTAGCATTTTGTTTCCAATTAAATGTGGCCGCCGGAACAGGGATTCCATCTCCCAACATCGTGCGCCGCTGCTGAACGCCGTGGCCACTGAGACAATGCCGAGTCAGTCGATCCCCTCAAATAATGAAGCCATAGTGTTAATATTATGTAATCTAATTTTACTGTCGTTCTAGGCTGTCATAAGAGCTTGTTGTAGAGTACGGCGCCATCATTCAGTCGAGCACTCGTTGTCAATGCGTTTATTCATACTAAATGTAAAAAAGTAAAGAAAGTTACTCATAAAATGCAGTGTTCGCAAATCAAACACGCATTCAGCAAGCGTGCTGAGTCGGCCTTTCACCGCAAAAACGAAAAAAAAAAATCTTTTTCGTTTCGCTTGGATGCGGGAAGTAAGGACAGCAGCAAGTAAATGACAGGACAGGAATAAAGGACAGCCAATAGGGCATGTCATTATATGCTTTAAAATGTCCTTGACACAGACTCATTATAATCATACCGCTTCTGCGCCCATATCCTGAAACATAAAGTAGAAACGAAATATAGCCATTAAGCTTTGTACTGTTTTGTTTAGCCGCCGCGGTGGCTCAGTGGTTATGGAGAACGGTTGGTGCACCAAAAAGCACGCGGGCGCGATCCCGACCACGGCGCCAAGTTTCTATGGAGGCGAAATTCTAGAGGCCCGTGTACTGTGCGTTGAAAGTGCACGTTAAAGAACCCCAGGTGGTCTAAATTTACTTTATTTGCTTTATCACACTGCTTTATCACTTTGTGACGCAAAGTGCCACCAACTTAGTCTCTATTGATCGCAGCCACAAGCAACTGCTTCTGCGCTGTTCTAGAATGTTCTAGCTACTTTCGGTACTTTATCTTGAAGGTTTTTAGTCAGCTTTAAATTGAGTGCCATGGAGAGTGGCGAGGTTTCTGCTCTTCAACGACTGCCGAGCACGTTTTTGGCCACTGTCGCCGCTGAGTTGTGCAGCTATTCTTAAACGCAGATCATCTCAGTAAAAAGTCTCTATTAGAAGCCTTCGGTGCCTTCCTGACAATCGCACTTCCATCGCCCCGAGGTCATAATAGGCTCCATGTCATAAATGTTACGTCACAAACCAGAGAGGTTCCTGTCTTGTATGTGCGGTATTGTCGCTCAATTCTTTTCCTAATCATGTCAGCGCCTGAAGAGTGCATTAGGCGCTTCATATCAGTGAAGCGTTGTAGCCGATATATTATAATGTTTTCGCCATGAACCTCCCGTGAACGAGGAGAAAAAGGGGGTCATCAAAAAATGAAACAGAAAGTGCAAGCTACGCACTGAATTAGCATCACAACTGTGTGTACTGAAATTAGTGTACGAATTTTCCGCCCAATTCAAGCAACCTAAGGAGGCGGAAATTCATCCGGATGCATTCGCATTGACACACCTCATCATTCATTCAGACTGCAGCTTTAACGCAGAAAAACTTATCAATTGATCAGTAAATTCAATAATCGCAGTTCAATCGACCAACCATTTTCTTGAACTCATCACTACACAACACAAGTAATGTTTGTTCCGGCTTAAAAAAGGAAGCAGTGAGAAAACATACGATTCTTTTGTTTTTCTTATCGTTGGTTTTGACAACGCCTTGCGATTATATCCCATATTAATGTTTATCCTGCTGTTCATACTCTTACTCATCCCTGATAACATTCTTTGCTGGCACCCTTGGCTTACCTGATTAACACGCTCTTCTGCCAAAGTTGGCGGGGGTAGTCGGCGAAGGTGCAGCCACGCACAGGGGCGCGTTTCTGATCGCCACTGTTTTGCGGACACAGAAAAGGGCGCACAAACACGCACTCCACCGAGCTTAAGTCCGCACCAGCTCCTCACTCCATTCCCGTGGGGTCTTTTGTCGGCGTCGACTGCGATAAGCTCTGCTGAGCGCGCGCCAGTCGAGCGAACAGAACACACGCAGCTGTAAAAATATTACGACTCAGACTCAACGCAATGGACGGATATCCTGCCGACGCGGCATGTGCTGCTGCCGGCTGCTCCTCCGCAGCTTCTATCTTCCGTTCCTAGTTTTGCAAAATATAATGTAGACGACTGCTTCACTCCGTTAACTTTTTTTTGTCATGCATCCTGCTCGCGACCTGTTGCACATGAGGTCGTCGTTACGAACTTTTTCTTGTATCCGCGTATCCGCCGTGTTAATTCGGTTTCCAGATAAGGTGCAGCATTTACAAAGCTTCCGGTGCTCTTTTTTTCACTATGCTAGCTGACGTACTCGCGTCACTTTTTCGTGAATCGGTGACGCCTCTCAGAGAGCCTCCATTTCAATACAGGCCTCCCCTTTGGCAATAAAGGGCAAAGTCTACCTGTACTTGCGAGCTATGTGAGGGCATCAGATGACGATCGCCATTTCTCGCTCGTACCTTTGGAAGCAGTGCACAGAATATAAAAGTCACGCTGCAGCACAGCCTATACGGCGGCAAGTGTTCGCCACAAAATGGGGCGCGAAAAGCGGTCGCTGTGCCGGGCTCGGGCCAGCTGCAGCGCGGCTGCCAGTCAGCTTGTTTTTAAGCCCGTACTAGAGCGGGGCAGGCGAGACAGCTCCGCTGCACAGCAACAGTGGCGAGGACGGGATGAAGTTCAATGGCACTAGTTAAAATTCCTGAGCCATCGCTTTAGAATGCGTGCTTCGAAGTGAACGGCGAATTTTCTTGCTGCTTGTGCCCACTGTTTGGGCTCGAATCGAATTAGTACAGACCAATGCAATGGAAGTACGCCGCTAGCGGGGATACATGTAGAAAACATGGCAGGAGCTTTGCCAGGTCTTGCGTTTTTTTGCCCGAAAAGAGAGGACTCTGTTTTAATCCTGGGCCAGGGAATAAAACCTCCAGGTAAAAAAAATAAATAAAGCGATAACGAAGCCGTTAAGGACCTTATCATGTAGACGCAATGCTCTCCGCTGCTTCTCTCAGCTCAATGCCTTATCAGTCTGCCCTTGGAGGAATTTTGCAGCCACGCTGCCTCCATCAAGGCACCCCTCTTTCGGCAGCCCCCCCCCCCCCCCCTCCCCCGCCCTTTTTTTTTTAGGCTATCACCGCAGCCAATCACGCCTCGTGTTAAACTTCAATACACTCTCGCGCTGTGCACTGCACATTTCCGTCATCATCAACTAATACTACTACTGAATTAATATCATCGCCAAACGTGCCGACGACCCAGGAAAGAAAAAAATATAAGCCTATACGAAGCCTGAGACACCTACAGAGCGGCGCTCAAATTTCGCATTAGGGAGTATTGAATCGGCCTTAAATTTCACATTAGGGACTGTCGTAATCGGCCTTACAATTTTATTTTTTGGCATACACTTTTGCGTTGATTCTGATCGAGGTGCATAAAATAGCACAGAACAAACACGAATCAAATTTCTCAATGCCGAATTTTTCAGAAAGATTTCGTGCTATTATGATCATCCACCGAACTGCAGTGACTCCTACATTTATCCCGATGACCTCAAAGTCCATTTCACGCGTATGGCACACGCGACAGTGAATGAGAATTCACTCTCGTGTGAATTCGCGCGAATAATCAAATGTTGTGAGAATAACAATATTCGATTATCTAGCGACCTAAAAGTATTTCGAATTAACACCCAAAGCCAATACGAGAAAAAGTGTCCAAAATGTCGCTTGCAATTGCACTGTACCCATGAGTGCAACCCCGGCTATCGCACTGTGTGTGATGAGCTCTTCATTATTCATCAAATATTTCCTTCAGTATTGTTAGTATATGGCAATGTACAACGCGCACAAAAAAAAACTAAAAAAAACCAACTGAATACGACAGCGTGCGACACAGTCACTCTTGCTCATTATTATGATGGTGACCGCTTGTGGCAGCTCCCTTTACGTAAGTCTGCCAGCTTCCACAGTCCAAGGATGTGTCCCCGACTGAATGCCGACCACATCTCTAAGTCAACGTGGGAACGCGTTAGGCGCGACGTCGGCCCGGCATTAGAAGCCAATCGTTCTTAACTAAATTGAAAAGAAAATTAATTAACTGTCAAAATTCAATTTAGAGTAAATAGATACACTTTCACGCAGGTTTGGTTTGAAGAAGTCGACTTTTGTTACTAAGATAAAACTACGCGAACAAAAAAGTTAGTTTATTAGATCAAAAGGGCTTAAAGATTTGCGAATATTAGGTACCATTTGCCTAATAACCGGAAGCATTTAGTTTTATGAAGCAACCACAAGTGACCTGAAAAAAAGGTTGACAGATTAAGTGCCAAAGTTTTCATTTCTGGAGCAGAAGAAATAGGTAGTACCAGCGTTGCTTGCGCGGCTCCGAGAGCTCTGTTGTGATTCTGGGCGAGCATGAACTCCAAGTTAAAATCTTTCGCTACTTTACTGTGGCGCTTGTAAACTGCCCAGGCAATAGAATTTTTTTACTCGATTAGCTGATCATGTTGTACGACGTCATGGATATAATAAGAGTTTATGGGTGTCCAGCACACGCTGTATGAGACCGTTCTGAAAGCCGAGTAGCAGAATAAAAGCGCCTAAGGTTCACAGCTCTCAACAAGCATTAGAAACGTGATGATCGCTTCGTGTATTTTTCGTCTGTATCACTCTCGAGCAAAAACCACAAAATAAAAACGCCAGCTCGAAATGTCAGCCAACGACACTTAACGAATGTTTTCGTTTCGGCTGTAGTTAGTGCGAGATCAAGATAGCACCGCTAATTATTGTTAGCTTTACCTGCTAAGTACGGCATAATAATGCAGAGCGGCGGCAGCTGATTTATGAGCATGCATGTCCAAATCATTATTCACAACAGCGCTGGAAACACGGACAAAAGGGGAGAATAGACAAAACAAGCGCTTTTTTGTCTATTCTCTCCATTCGTCCGTGTTTCCAGCGCTGTTATGGATAATGGATATGTACCAACTCGCCCAACTTTTTTCATGTATGTCCAATATTCTCAGGCGAAAATTTCGAAAATTGGAAAATTGTAAGATACTGTTAATAAACATTGAAGGTAATGTTGTATTCTTCTGCTATGTACCAAAATCTTTCAAAGTATTTCCATCGATCGCATCGAACAGTTAAGGCTGCAATAGAAAAGCAATAGCAAACGCTTTTGACTATAGGAAGAACGTTATAGAAAAAAAATACAAGGCTGCCGTGGGGTATTCTGCAGATATATTGATTTTTATAATGAAATCTTACATTATATAAAAATATTGCGTTCATAAAGGGTTTCTTGCTCAAAAATTCCTTTGTCCAGAACTGTTTGGCATGTACGCTTAAGCGTGACCACTTTTTATTGAGAAGTTATAATAACACTAAGTAAACTAGCCATCTGTTGCTATTAATGTTCAGCATATTTTTTGTCGAAGCCACGTTTATATTTACTCTTCAGTGTTATTCTTGTATTTAGGTGGCAGTTGGCACCTGGGGGCACTTTTATCAACTGTATTTCAAATTGATGCTGAATGGCCTTGTAGTTAGCGAGGCGTCTTTGCCTTAGCACTTAATAAATTATCATTATGCTCTGTGATTTCTGTCCTTGCTCGAATTGGCATTGCTAAACTTCGCTGTTACTTAAAAAAATGGCTGAGGCTTAGCTAAGGTTAAGCCTAGTCAGATGCGAAGCATATTGATGGCTAGGCTTGGTAATACATGGCTTTCCTTGGTAGAATCATCCTCTTTTAAACTCTCTTGCTCATGATGTATACTTGCTTTCTACCAGAAATAAAGTGAATTTGAATTTGAATACTTGGTCATTTTAATACAACCACTAGAAGTGTAGCAAGGATTGCCGTGGCAGCTATATACGGGATCATCGGTGAATTCAATGCAGAGTATACAACCGCTGCCCCAGCACCGGCTACAACAGCATTCTTGGCACCCATGGAAAGTACATTGGAAACACCCTTAGTTATTCCACCACCACCACCATTCCCTATAGACTGTATTGATGTACCCCTAGCAGCAGCAGCAGCTGTAATACCGGCGGCTGTAGCAATATTTCCCCTCGACGTACGAGGAGGTGGTTCTACAGTAGTTGCAAACCTACTCGTGCACGTCTATTCCGTTTCGTAGCATTCCAGCGATCCGAACTTGTAGAACTACTGACGGACTCGGTGGCAGCACTAGTGGAAGCATTGCTGACAAGTTCCTCGCTTTGTTCTGCAGTTATTGTAGAACGTTGTCGCCGAGCCGCATATTGAGCACGCCGCTTAGCCAGACGTTCATCTCGCTCTTCATCGGTCTCTGTGGCACGCTGAAGCTTTCGCTTCTCGTTCAAATCAGCCCTGCTTCTAGGCGGCATCCCAACACCTGGCCGCCTTGTAAGTGCCCGGAGTTGTTGTTGTGACTGAGAGAAGGATGAAAAGGAAATTGCACTGGCCTGCTACTGGCTCTAGCCAAGCCACCACCGCTGCCAGCGTGCAGATAGAGGAGAGGTAAGAGATCAGAGGAAAGAGAAAAAAGCAAGAAAAGACGCGCGTCGCAGCAACAACTGCGTCCGCCGGAGCGCACGCTGCTCAAAAAACAGATAAGCGGACGAAGCCGCGCTCGCCGAAGCGAGAACAGATACACTGCATCAGTGCCCGGAGTTGTTGTTGTTGTTGTGACTGAGAGAAGGATGAAAAGGAAATTGCACGGGCCTGCTACTGGCTCTAGCCAAGCCACCACCGCTGCCACGTGCAGATAGAGGAGAGGTAAGAGATCAGAGGAAAGAGAAAAAGGCAAGAAAAGACGCGCGTCGCAGCAACAACTGCGTCCGCCGGAGCGGACGCTGCTGAAAAAATCAGATAAGCGGCCGAAGCCGCGCTCGCCGAAGCGAGGACAGATACTCTGCTCTGTGCCCGGAGAGCGAGGCAAGCTCAGCTTTATACCGCTGCTGTAGCGTCACGTGGTCAGCTGCAGCGCCTCTGATGTGGAGCCTCCACCGCCGCGGCCGACCGCGCGAGCCGGCAGCCCATCTCTCCTCTGCTGTGACGTCATGTTGTCACGTGGTGTCACGTGGTCACGCTAAAGGTCAATGGTAGCTCCACCGCCGCGCTCGACGGGCTGTAGTGTAGCTCTAGTAATATGCTTCGCATAAAAATCTAGTAGAACACAGCTGAGCTCGTAAAACCGCACTGCAAACTGCGCGTTCAAGCAACAGCGTTGAAATCAAAAAATAAAACGCTCATTTTCGTGTCAGCGCCGCCTTTCAAGGGAGCAACGCAGACAGCCTTGCTTTCGCTTTATGAAATTCTTCCCAAAGAGGGCGCTGATCGCTCACTCTCGGAGCGCCACCTGGCCGAGCTTGGCATAACTATAGCCTGAAGGGGTGGCCCCATGATTTCGGCGGAAAAAGTCGATTCACGCATGGAATTTTTGGCACGTGTCTGGGCATATTGAACTCGTGTTTTAGGTAAATGCGCGAAGAGAGAAAGACAGTTCAAAATAACAGACCGTAGTTTGTCTGTCTCGCGCTATAATGATAGGCACTAATACTGTCACTGTCACTTTTATCTCTGGCACGCAACAAAGAACAGCGCACGCATCGTTGAGGTCTATAACTTTGTTTAGGTCTGGTTGTCTACATGAACTCCAGTCGGCCGAGCCTAAATAATCTACCTGTCAGATCAGTCAGCCCGAAAAAATGAGGTGGTTTGACTTGCCAGTCCCCCTCGCAAGCAGCATTCAACCGTCGTCACGCCTGTGAATAGGATAATATGCAGAGCAGAGCAGGAACCGGTTTGTTTTTCCTGAAATGTTGGCGAGTACAGTCCGGGCCACCCTTGCGTAAAGCGCTCGAACAGTGTGCGCAGCGCAAAGAAAGCCGAAACTAGAATATAGCACATGGTTTCCGGTCGCGCCCACCTTGTTTGCAGGTCTGTGCGGCTCGATTTCCATGCAGTTGTTTCTATGAGCTATCAGCTGCGAAGTGGTGTAGATTTTTATGGGGATAAGTGCGTCGTACAAGCATTCTACACGGTGACGCAAACTGCACATATTTGCAAATCCTGCAATGCAGGAGCCGATTTGCCATTCGCCTTAGCGTGCCTCCGATGATGTGGCGATGCTGCCTTGACTAGCTGGTACAGTGTCCACGGAAACCCTCGGCCGTCTACTTGGGGCGACTTGCTCAGCCACCTGTCGGGCTGAACACTGTCACCTGGGAATTGACGGCTGAGCGATAACATGAACTTTGGACTTCTGATCCTTGCCACGGTCGGTATGCCCTCGGAGGCATGATATGGAACGAAAAAATCGTTTTGTGCTCTCCCTCGCGCATAATTATATTCCCGTGTCTTTCCACGCCCAAAGTATACCACACTTTGGGCTCAACACTTGCCGATTTTTTTTTTCAGAAAATTTACGGCTCTTTATCGCAATGTCGAACGCAATTTTACCAAAATTTTCCGCTTATGTGACAACTCTTACATTTTTGTAGACGAGTGCAAAACTAGGTCTCGTGAAAAAATTTACAAAAAATAGTTATTTTGCTAAGCTCATAATTTACCTTGAATATTACCGCCGCGGTGGCGCAGTGGTTATGCTGCTCTGCTGCTGGCCCGAAAGACGCGGGTTCGATCCCGACCGCGGCAGTCGAATTTCGATGGAGGCGAAATTCTAGAGACCCATGTACTGTGCTCATTAGAGAGCTTCAAGTGGTCGAAATTTCCGGTGCCCTTCACGTCCCTCATAGCCATGAGTCGCTTTGAGACGTGAAACCCCCATGAACCTAACCTATCTTGAATAATCTTGACGCACATATAATCATCCGCGAATGCATTACCACCAGAATTTATTTATGTAGTTTCAGCTACTTGTTTTAGCCCGAAAAGCAACACTTTTACATTTTTTTTTTTTTCAGAAAACTTACTCGACATTCTTGCGCTATGTAAAACGCGTCATAGGTGTCCGGGACATGTAGGAATTTCATAGCAAGGAGCACGAAACTGATTTCATGGCAAACTTGTTTACCAATTACCTTAAGAATGGTTGCTGATCTGCAGTGCCTGGTTGTTCCCACGTCTTCTGCCACGTCTTTATCTGGTCTTGCGTCTGGATTGTCTCTCCAAAGCTTGCGATTTTCACCGGCGTTCGTCTCGCTCGTCGACCCCGTGATGCACAAATTGGCACAGGAGCGTCAGGAATCCCGGGCCGCAGCGAGTCCACGTGACGCTGAGCCAAAGGAATGTTCAGCTGGCGGTTCGGTAAAAACGCTTGAACTCGAATAGTGCAGTAAATTGTATGAAACAAAAAATTGCGAAGTTGCAAGACAGGTTGATTTGCTGCTTGTTGGGATCAAATTTCAAACTGAGGTACTTTAAAACAGCCGCAAAACAGGTGGCCCTTTGTAGCAAAGCACCATTTGTTGGTCAGGCGCGTTTGCAATCAACACGCCCTTTTACATTAGTATTACACACAGCAAAATCTGCTTAAATTTGAATTAATTACAATTTTATTAACCATGCACGCGAAGTCAACGAAGCTGGTATATGGGGAAGGCGCAGAGATCCATAGGTGTACGAAGCGCTGAAAATGTGAGAATGCATCTGCAAGAGCCTTCAGCTTCAGTGCACGAAAAGTGTAGAACGTTCTCCTAGTAATAGTATTCTTAACAGTTACCTGTGTGTTTATATGCCATAGTTTTATTGAAAGGCTTAAGGAGGAGGAGTTATTTATTTTTCGACGAAATATGCTGTTATTCTTTGTTGATGTTCCCGGTGGTTCGTTGGCTCGAAGACACGTTGCGATGAGCCAAGTGGTGGCTTTCTTCCACCGCGCACTTTTAAGGCGGAAGCGTTTAATGCCTCATCGTTGTAAGCAGCAGTTGTCGACAGAAAATGTCACGCTTTTCAATTGGTGGAAACGGTCGTGACGTCCCAGTGCGCGAATTTTAAACGGGGCCAATTGTACTTTGGCTAGTAACCATGCAACCAATTGAAGGGATCGTATAGTGATGCTCCAAGTAAGTCGCACTGAGCTTAGTTAATTGCTTAATTACCAAATTAGCCTAATTAGCTTTACTAGTCAGGCCATATAAATAAATAAAACCGATTAAGAAATTGGTCGAGCTCAGGAATCGAACCCCGGTCTTCGGCGTGAGAGACGAGCATGCTATCCACTCCGCCATGCCAGCTCGATGGTTTGGAATGAACAAAGGCGCGTCTAGTGAATACGGTGTCTTCACTCACTCTCATCCTCCTCCATTCCCTTCCGGCGAGGTTTAGGTGTCCACCGACAAATGAGAGACAGATACATTTCCTTTCCTCAAAAACCAATTTACCGACCAGCGAGGCGTAGAACCGAATGGGCGATGGCGTTCTATGGACTCCTTGGCAGCGTTGCAAGACGCTGTCGCGTTCCACTGTTAGGGGCGAAGCTTAACATCTTAACCACACATCAGTGACCACACTTTAGGACAAAAAAGTGCCCCCCTGAATTTTGTGAGACAGTTACTGCGTAATTTCCTTTCCTCAAATGCAATTTTCATTTTCTTCATTACGGCTCCTCTTTATCTATCTTCTTTCACTCCCACTTCCTCCCTTCCTCTACGGTGCGGTTCAGGTGTCCACCGAGATGACAGAGAATTACTGCGCCATTTCCTTTCCTCAAAAAGCGTTGCGTTCAAAGGGCAAGGCATCGCGCCGAACGGGTGGTGGCGTTCCGTGGACTCCCTGGCAGCGCTACAACGCGCTTTCGCGTTCCACTCCTAAAGGCGAAGCTTAAGCGTCATTAATTAGCAGTTAATTAGTATTCAGGCATTAATCAGTAATTAACCATTGATTAGTGATTTGTCATCACTTAGTAATCAGTACTCAATTATATGTGACGCCACCAGTGCCACAGAAACAGCGAAGGTGGTGCGGAAAACGCTTCCGCCTCTACCCACTGTTAAGAGTGGACAACGTGGTCCTGAGATCCGGGTGTGTCTCATCGCAAAGCAAGGGATATGACGAGGCCTGGCGCCGGCGGCAGAAGCATTGACGACGACGGACGGGGTTGTTGCACTCCAAATCACCGAACCTCCGAACCGATCGAAGGGCGCTGTGTCCCACGGACCTGGGAGAAATTACCGTCAGACGAGTGTCGTCGTTAGGCAAAGATGCGGCGACGGCAGCGGCAACGGTGAAAGCAGAGATGCACAGCAGCACGGCGGAAGCAGAGGTATACGTTGGCCGAGTCGGCCTTCGGGTCACCGGACTGGATGATTCTACGCAAGGTCACGCTGAGCGAGGCTGCTAATTGAAAGACGCTGTGTCGAAGGGGTCTCGTGCTTCGGCCATCCGGCGGGGGAGTTCGAGAAAGTTAAACCACCTGCGAGGAGACTGCGGGATTCTGCTTTCCCACGGAGGCAACGCACAGAACACTTGCGGCAGTGGTCAAGGTGACGCATCTGTGTTTGATGACTGTCTTCCCCTTCTCATCCCCCAAGCTGTGAGAGAGCGAGAGAGCTTCAGCACCGCCCCGTGCCGGGGGTGGTACCGCCAGCGTCATCAATGGCCCATCCGATTGGACAACGTTATTCGACCTAAGTTCCCTAGTCAGGGATTTGGGGAACGCGAACCGTATTTAACGGGATGTTGTGTGATCGGAGCATTGGAATGGCATTCGATTCGATTCTCATCTGTAAATATGTAGAATAAACCCTTCTGTACAGTTTCCTCAATAACGCAGTCCGACATCGTCATTCGGAGCCGGTACCTGCGGGGCTAAACGAGTTAGTCATCTCCAGGAACCCTCCGTCTCCGACACTGGTTCCAGCGGTGGGATAGAAGCCCATCTTTAACACTGGTTCCGGCGGTGGGCTTGTGGCCCCACTTCTAACACCACCTTAGACAGTCAAAGTGCCCCCTGAATTTTTACTTACCATTTTTTTACGCTCGGTCGTGTGTAAGTACCCGGAAGAACTTTCAAGAACTCTCTAGTAAATGGTCGGAGGCCAAAGGAACCCGATTAGAGCCCTCATCAAGCGAGCTGTTCCTGCCTTCCTCTCTACAATTGTCCGGAGTGCGCACCAGGCGAGACCTATGCCAATCTCACCTCCGTGGAACCCGACCGTCTCCTTCAGCCGCCGTAAAACAACTTCCCGAGCTCTCTGAAGCGCGCACGCATATGCTCTCATCTTCACAGGAAATTTCTGTTTCGGCCAATCGATGCCTTTCACGCTTTTATGAATTAAAAAAATGTTACAAAAACGTAAAAGTAACAACAACCCGAGCGCCACTTTCACCATTCGGAGTTAAGACACAGAACTCCCAGCTATGGAAGCTTTTTATAGGGAGGCTCTTTATATCAGGCAAGTTTTAGTTCTTCAGGAATCATTATTAGGCAACAAATAACACTTGGTGTCGGGCTAATTGGTCTTGCGTGATCTTTGTTGCGACAGCGCGAAAGAGACAACGGACAAGTAGAAGTAGTACGCCCCTGGACGGAAGCGCTGAACTAATGACTTTTATCTCATCAAGAGAAACGGGGACGGAATAAACGTCTTTTTTCTACTTTTTCTTTATCTTTTCGCGCTGATTCATCAAAAATTAGGCAACAAGGCCGGTAATGAAGTTTAACGATGGGTGGGGCTTACTTCTGCCCGTAGACTCAAAAGACTTCGGCGGCTGCGGCGGTAGCCGGAAGAGCATTCTACGGATGTCAGACTAAGTATGGTCATCGATCAGGGCTGCGCTTTATTTGAAGATGATGACGAGCTTCCGCGGTAAGGAGCCTATATCACTGAACGCCATCTCGAATGTCACAGAAACTGCCACACACGATTAGTGCAGCTTCAGACCGCTCTGTTCGCGTATCGTTTAAGAAGGCCGCTGGCTTCCATGTCTAAAAAAAACAAAAACAAACACGACGCTTCACTGCTCTATGTTAGCATGCCTGTCGCAAATGTACAGGCGTGAGCAAAAGTGGAGAGATCACGGCTTCGGCGGCAGGAGCGGCTACGGGTCCGCACCGCGGCACTGCTATCCGACGCCGCACGCTCGATACGAGAGTGCCCCGAGTGACGACAAACTTCGCCTCGCTATCGCCTGGTGCTAATCATGCTTGATCAATTTCTGGTGTGGCTTTCACTACTCGGCTACCGACGGTCGCGACGAAGAGGAGCAAACGAAGAACACAAAATACGTCGTGACTTCGTGGTAGCCAGTCAAAAATACAGATGTGAATCCAGATCTCCCTCTGAAACGCGCTTGCCGGTTCGTGAAGCAAGAAAGCTTGCTCCGGATCGTCGATTTCAATACGCTGTTATATGCATTAGAGTGCGAAAGGTCATACAGATGAGTTCGCAACTCAAGGTGATAATCAAAAATCAAACCGGCCTTTGCCACTCCGGAGCGCAATGGTTTGACGCCGAGTTGCCACCAGCTTCCTCCGCTACTGCATGCGCGAAAGCGCCATGTCCTGCCGGGGGCCGTATTACGTATCGCTCTCAACACTAAAACACTACTAAAACGCTCACAATACCGCCATATGCCCCGCTCCCATTGGTCGGCCTTGGCCGGCGGACATACTTAGTTTTTGCGTCACCGGCGGCTGCTATTTACGCAATGAACACGGCTGAAGTGATGACGTTGCGCATCTCATTATGCGGGCTTAAACTTGAGAGCGAAAAAGGTAGCCCATGAACTGCTCACAAACTTTGCGAGTGAAAATGGCGGCTGTTCCGCGCGAGCAACGGTGTACGAGGGGGCATGAAGACGGTTTTGACTTGCGGGACGAGTTTTTCGATGCTTCAAGAGAACTGTGCAGTTGCTGTGCGACGAACTCACCGTTGAACTGGGAGGTGTGCGGGTGAGTGCGTTGTCAGTGCTGCAGTAGGTGCTGTGCGCTCTCTGCGCCTCTTCGCCACCGGTTGGTTTCAAGGCCCCGTGGGGACTGAAACAAATGTCGGCGTAGCCCAACCGACTGTGAGCAAGTGTTTGGGGCAGGTGGCGGAGACCATTGTCAACGCTGGGTCGGAGAATGTGTGTGTTCGCTTTCCGGCGAGACCCGAAGAGAAAGCGGCGGCGAAGGAGGGCTCCGTTCTCTTCAACTTTCGCCATCATCACCGTGCGTGCCACACATCACAACCTCTGTTTGGATGCGCCCATGTCAGCAGAGGGTGCAGGCGACACTGCCACTGACCCAGATAACAGCGGGCCACCTCTATATGCTGGCTGCCTAGTAGAGACAGGATCCCTCCTCACGTACCTCCAGGGGAGAGCAATGCGCTATTGTATTTTCGGTCGCTTTAGGACGACCCGTCTCCAGAGGCAGGCATACCTAAGGATGCTGTGTGACAGATGAGGTGGCAACTTCTTTCCCTGGCGAAGATTCAATGAATTGTAAAATGCTCAAAATTACTCAACCGTATTCTTCCATTATGCTTTCGATGTTTTTTTCACAGTCTCTAGGTTCCTCAGTACTCCCAAGCGATTGGAAGGTGAGAAAGGTTGTTCCGGTCCCTAAATCAGGTAACATTCATTCCTCCAATAACTATCGTCTATATCGCTCACAAATATTCCATGTAAACTTTTAGAGCAGGTTATATATTCTCATCTCATCACTTTCCTTGAGTGCCAATAAACATTAGTGCTGCCAAAGCTAGAATATGCATGCGCAGTATGGGATTCCAGTCAAATCACACTAATAAACACATTCGAATTCATTCAAAATCGCGCAACACGTTTCATCTTATCGAACTATTCCCGTCACGCCAGCATTGCTTCCATGAAAAGCACCCTTACCCTGCCGGACCTTTCTTCACGCCGTAAATATTTTCGGCTCTGTCTTTTCCATAGAATGTACCATCACAACCGTGTAATAAAGGATCATCTTTTTTCTCACCGATCATACATATCATCCCATTCTGACCACATGTTTAAAGCTGCTGTTCCATTTTCCAGAACAAAAGTGTGTCATAATTCATTTATTCTCAAAACCAGCGCAGACTGGAACGACCTTCCTCCCTCCATCGCTGCCATTTGTGACATCTACAATTTCAAGACTATTGTATTTTCTGCCGTTCTGTAAAAGAATAGTATATAACACGCACTGTTTATTTTATATACCTTATCAATCCTTTCTGTAATGCCTTCGGTCCTGGAAAGTATCCGAAATAAATAAATAAATAAACTCTATTGACGACACACCATGCTGGCGTGGCAAGTCATCACAGCAACTGTTTCTATTGTCAGTGCCCCGTATCGGTGCAGGACATACATCTGCAGATGTGTGAGCAACCGTGTGATGTGGCTGTGCCCTTGGCCACAGCCAGCCACGTGGTCTGAATGAATTGCCTAGTACAGGACTTTATAACTGTGCTTTTGCTGCGTGCGGCCGGAAGCCTGCAGTGACAAACAAGTGGCCCCGCCAGCTGCCACTTCATTGACAGTGACAGTGTGTTTGCCAGTGTAGCTCCCAGTACCTCAGCAGCGTGTTGCATAGTCTCTTTCTAAGGCGGAATCGATGTTGAAACAGCACGGCCTATGTATATATGTGTTAAAAGCATCATTGCGCACTCTTTTTTGTGAACGCTTTCGTCGACCCACCTGCCCCTTCCCTGCTATCACTTTCCGGCTTGGTGCCGTGCTTGTGGTCACTACCAGTTTGATGAACATGCCTAAACCAAACGTGTAGTTCTGGGTTAAGGAACTAAATGTTTGTGGCGCTTGTTGCAATCAGAAAGCACCAACGAAGCTTTTTTATTTCCCGCTGCAACATACGTTCAGTAAGCGCATTCTTTTTTTTTACCACAGCATTTCACACGAGTGTTTCTATTGAAAAAGACGCAGCGTACATACAAGCATGCTTTACCTTGATATACAATGATGATACGGCATTTTCAAGTGCAGTTAAAAAAGGGGTACACTGACGATGGAAAAGCGTCGGCTAGGGGGCGTGAGCTGCCGCCCAATTCAAAGGATTCAGCCTTATCCATTTATCCACGTAATCACTCATCGTGAACATGGCAGCCAGAAAAAAAAAAAAACATCTGATTCCACGATTGTACTGCTTTTTTACACGTCGTCTAGAATAAAGGTACTGTAACTCTGCTTGAAGGCCGTGGCTACTACGGGTCTGCCGAGACCAATCTGCAAGGAGCGCGGGGCACGAAAATCGACGAAGGCAACTTTTAAGGCTAGTTCACACTGGCGAGTAGCAAACGTAAAATCTCAAAAAGTACTCTCAATCTCCTCACATAATTAGGCGAGCAACGTCAACACTCCTGGCACGTTTACGACGTCAGCCGGTGATGCAAAAAATGAATATGGCCGCCGGTCACGGCCGACCAATAGGAACAGGACAATGAGAGCGTTTTTGAGACAGTTTTGGATTGAGAGCGACTCGTAATTCGGCCCCTGGACATTTTGCGACGTGTGCTGCCCTTCGTCGCGACTGTCGGCAGCATACTAGATGAATACAGCACTAGAAGTTTATGAAACATGATAAGCACGAACGCGAGAGCGAGGGCGAAGTTTGTCGCCACTCGTTTCGACCGCGCACTCGAGATAGCAGCGCCGCGATGCGGCCCGCAGCCACTCCAGCCGCCGGAGCCGTGGACTCTTCACTTTTAAAAGCTCACGCCCGTACCAACCATAAGCCCTTTTACCGTGCGCCTGCCTAAGCGATTTGAGGGGAACAAGAGAGAGGTCCTCTCAGGGCATGCGCGCATGCTTCCGTGTTCATAAACTGTGTTCCTGATTCTCGATTGTGTTCATAAGTGCACGCTGGGTTTTGTGTTTATCTCTCCGCCGAGCAGCTTTGGCTCGGAAGCTAGCTGCTCGGTTAGACCAGGCTCAGTCAAGATTACCTCTGCAGGAGGCCGCAGGAACAAAATAACGAACCGAACAACCAATAGCAATGCTGCCGTGCCGCATTGATATTGCTGTAGGCGATGCGGAGAAAGATAGTCGCGCTCGCGAAGCTCACCGTTGACAAGACCAAGTTGTGCTCACCGCCGAGTGAGAAGCCAATCGGCGGCTTAGCCGGACCGAGGATCGGTGAGGGCTACGGATACCTCGCAGGAGCGAGAGCAGAGCGCGCGTCAACACGTAGAGAGAGAACCTTCAATTTCCGGAACGGCCGCCTCTGACGAGGTTCGTATTAGGTGAGCCAGGCTGTAGCGACAGCGTCAGCTCGAAGCAGCCGTCGGCTTACGCCGATTGTTTAACTGGGCCGTTGTCTAGTTTAGCCAACATTAAGGCGAAAGCCTTTAATGCCTGATACTGTCGTGACCAAGGAATGTTAGCAAGTGTGTCCGCGTTTCGGCGTCAGTACTTAATAAAAATAGTCTGCCGAGGCTGAGAATCGGACCAGGGCCTTTGGCATTTGAAGTGGCGACGCTGCCACTCCGCCAAGAAGGCTCAAGGTTCAAGCATGAATAAAGGCGCATCAAGTGATTGCATGGGTTCCATAAATAAAGTAAAACGAATGGAAAAAAATTAAAAAAGTAAACAGAAAAATAATAAAGTGAAAAAGACAATAGAAAAGAAAATATGTAAGATGAAATATGAAAAATAAATAAAATTAAATTAAAAAACACACAGTGCGCCAGGAAACGCCCTTGCAGCATTTTCCAAAATGCCCCTGAATTTTTTCTGTCTCTCTCTCTCTCTCGTATGCCTTGGCAATCAAATTTTCTTCTGAAAATTAATATAATTATAAACCGACTTAAAAAGGACAGATATATTATCTTGAGAAATTAATTCGAACACATACATTTGAACGTGGGAAATGCGCCTAACATTCTCCAGAGACCACAGAAGGCTGCTATTGTTCATAGTGCTTTCACAACAGGGTAAAGACTGTATTCACCTGAAGGGCCTTTAATGTGCACCCCCTCAAATATCGAAAAAAGTGCTGACACTCATCACACGACACATACATATGAAATGCCACTACCCAACATGAGCAAGATTGCCAGAATGAAGGGTTCGAAGACAGTGAACCCTACAAGAAACTGTCATGTTACGGTTTCTACTCAGCGTCGCGCATGCCGTGCAGAGTATGCTCTGTAGATGTGTAAAATACGAACGGCAACATAAAAAGTGATTCCTTCTTGGGATAGAATAAGAACCTTTTGCCGTGCAGAAAGGCACCTCGTTTTTGGCGGTGAGCGGGTGATATATGAATAATTTTCACACACAATCTTGAGCGCAAATAGAAATTTTGACTGCAGTTGGATACTTACTAATATTCTAGGTGGCACTTTTGGCTTGGTGATGTGACATCGCGAAAATATACAGCGCGCGACAGAGAGAGAGAGAGAGATGGTTTTTTGACAGGAAAGGGAGAAAGAATGGCGTGAAAAATGAACTGGCCTGAGCCACTAAAGTGTCCTGTCGGGTCCGCCTATTTGTTAAAGCGAAAGCATTTCCAGGCTATATCTGCGGAGCCGTGTTGCCATAACGTGTCCGCAAAACGTATCTGCAGCAGTTGTAACGTTCTCAGAAGAGGTAGCATCAAACGAGTGGTTTTGATCGAAAGAGGATGATGTGAGGATGCTGGGCGAAAAAAAAATATGTCAATAGGTTAATTTGTTAACTAGAGCCAAAAATGTCGAAAAAACGTTTGAATAACGCGGACGTCGATAATGTGAATAGACGGGAAAACAGCGGTGGATGGAAAAATAGAGGGAAAATATGCAGAATAGTGATAATAAAGAATGAAATCAAATGCATTTGATGAGTGATAATTCATGGAACAGGAAGTTCTATTGACAAAAAAAAAATTAGTTATTACCAGCCAAAACCATTTTACGGTTGAATAGGCTGGACGGGGATATAAGTGGACAGGAAAGCAACCACGGCTCCAGATTTGAAAAACCGAAATGACTTATGGAGAAAAAAGAAGGTATAATCAGGGTAAATAAATTGTTCATTAACTAAAGCATAAAATATTTACGCTAATTCAGTAGTTAAATTAATTAACAAACAAATATAATGTTAAAGAGAGGCAAAGAGAGGCGACGAGTGCCGAGGAGGCGTCAATGCTTTCGCATTCTTTCAATGCGGGTCGCCGCAGTGAGCTCTAATTTTTTTTTTCTTTTGCTAAGAATATGTTTAATTACAGGTATTACTTAAGCCATGAAACCTAAATCCCACACATGTTGTATGCCAACAACTTCTCAAAGAAACTAGTTTACTAGGGAAGAGGATTGTGGCACGCAGCATAGCGAATAATACATTTCTACTCTCGAGTGACTGCGTTCCTGCAATGCAGAACTTGCCACCCCTGACACTATTCCCTAATCATGGTGCAACCAAAAGTAGCACCATGTGCACTTTTCAAAAGGACATGAAAAAGATTGCAATCAGCAGGGTAAATTTTAATATTGTCGGATGATTTCAAAGCATGGGCCCATCTAGCTGACTTCCTCCAAGCTGGCGTCTTCATCGCTGTAGTTTTTGAACAAGGAAGTGTCCCTTTTCGCAGCCGACCCTGCAATGAACAAAGGCGGAATATTTTCTTGAAATACAGGCTGTCAGTGTAATTATTAAGATACCATAAACAATTCCTTCTAGATGCTCATCGTTTGCACATTTCCTGCTTTAAAGAGATGAAACAATTTCACAAAAAAAAAACTTGTCAGGTAGTGATTGCCTTCGCGCAAGCAGTTTCTACACATCTATGCCTCAGTTAAGTTTGTACACAGCATAACAATTCTATTCTAGATCCACTTCCTTGCACTAGAGTAGTGAGCTTTATGCTGGAAGCGGACTTGGACGAGCCTCGCTCGTCATCAGACTACTGTGATATCTGCCTTATGACGACTCCAGCCTGTCTTGTGCTTTCTGGCACTCTGTGTCCGACTTCAGGCGAGTAGGGCTCGTCAAACGCATTTTTTTGGTTTTTCAGTAGATGCAGCATGGATACTAAATGGCCGTTTTGGTACCAGTTTCAAAAAAAAATGTGCACCTTGAAGAGTTAAACTGAGTCATAACATCGGGTTAACGAAACATCAGCCCGAACTGCGTGCGCCTCTTTAGTGGCTGTAGGTTCGATGACATTGAACACTGCTAATGATTTATTTAGCTCCGGAGATAAAACCGTCCACCGGATGGCAATTACAGTTGCCTGCGCACTGCCATAATAAAAAAGCCGCACTCTTTTTTATCAGCCGAAGAGCACAGGTTTAAAGCTCTTGCCGAGCTAGAACGTCTATATTTTCCAAGCGTATTGCATGTAGCGGTTTGGCCAGCAGTTTTTGCCTTCCACTGTAATCTCCTATATTAGAAGAGCTAACTGCGCGCCTTCCGCTAAGCTGTGGTTGGGTCAGTGCAAATGGAGCGCTGTTAACGTTGGTGCCATTTCTCAAGAGCTCAATTCACAGAACGAGATCACACAACGGTAATCAAAAGAGACATGCAAGTTTCAGTTAGCCTAATACTCGATGCAGCGAAGCTACAAGAAACCCGTAGGAGATCATAGCGCAATTTCCGGGCCAGGCTGTGAAGGACATCCACGTAAGCGTTGTCCTTGCAACCAGAGCCTCTGATAGCCTTGCCAAGCTTGCGCGAAATTGTGCGAAATTGTGCGTCGAATTTACACCCTTGAACAAGGTCCCGCGCATTCAGAGTATCTTTCTACGATGCATAAATAAATATTTGAACAGCTATCGAAGGGTACACGTTATTATTCGGTTGGTTCTGCGACCTTGACTGTACTGCGCAAAATGTACAGGGTTGGTAAAAAAATTGCCTGGCCGCATAGTCTCTTTTTCATCACCATATTCTGGCACTTCTAGCACTGATAAAGCTATCAAAGTTTTTGGAGGTTAGAACAAAACCTCTCCGACCCTCTGCAGATGTTTTGAGCTTCGGAGGT
This sequence comes from Amblyomma mixtum, assembly GCF_055824585.1. NCBI lineage: Eukaryota > Metazoa > Arthropoda > Arachnida > Ixodida > Ixodidae > Amblyomma > Amblyomma mixtum. Next base: position 223,351,000 of record NC_143013.1, on the reverse strand, counting down.
GTCGTAACTGCCTGACTATACTGCTCAAAAGCAGACCCTGTGGCCCGGAAACTTTTGACCGACCCTGCACATGCATGTAGTACACCTAGCCGCAGTTCGCCGGCGGCGATAGCGACAAAGCACGCGAGAGTATCATTAGGACCGCATATGATGCTCACCTGTAGAAGATGATGCGCCTTTTGGTCCTCCCACGGGTGCACTGGACAAGAAAATAAAAACAAAAAAAGAGGTCTTGTGACGCGTATCTCTCAACTCCAGCAATCCTGTTCCGTTTCCCCGATGATTTACCTCGATAGAGAAATTTTATGCTTCCCGATATTAAATCAACGAGCATTGGAGCTTTTTTCTTTATCCTTCTTATAAAGCAACTTTAATAAGCCTATGCGATACGTTGTAACAGGTTGTTTTCTTAACGTTTCAAGATAATTAATTTTTTTACAACTGGGAGAAAGATGTTTATGTGGCTTGCGCAGGTAGTTCGTACAGCAAGGCGGACACTGCGTACGTGATACTGAACTCGATAATTAGACGGTACTGAACTAATAAAATTATAGTTTATAATTTCGTAAGTTTAATTGGACCTGATTAGGAATAAAAGTACGCGCATCGAGGCGTAACCCTGTTATATGTAGACTAACCTAAAGAATTTCTGACTGGCTTCAAAACTGCTCAAACAGCGATATAGTAAGCGGAATGAACACATGGCTGAACATCTGGGTGATGATTATGCCTATTTACAATCTTTAATCGCGTTAAGGACGGACAGGTTCAGTCCATTATAATAAAAAAATGCCATGAAATGGCAAAATATATTAGTATCACAAACCTAAGTTTTCTTATTTTTTCATTTGCCTGTGTGCCGTTCGTGAAGTTCAGCTTTAATAATCAAGCCGCTGAAGAACATTTCTTGCCGGCTATGACTTCACAGGCAGCCGGTTCCAAACACAAGGGAGAAAAAAAAAGTGAAATGAAAGCGCACAAAATATTGACCCAAACTTCAACTTACTTTGTTAAATACGAGAAGCACGGTGTTATATGGGCGCAGAATGCGGCATCGCAGGGAAAACGTCCGATGCTTAGCCGGAAAATCTCATGGAAAACCATTTTCAAACCATAGGAAGGACACGGGCGCGCGGCTTCCTTGGAACACATGTGCAAATTCGGTAAAACAGAACACGAACAACGTATAGCAAAGACAATGAGCCAGATCCCCACGCTTAACGCTCCTCCCTGGTGTTAAGACGCAACAGAAATATACTAACGTAGCAGTTCTCTGGTCGCCTGAGTTCAGAACAGCAGGCTCCACCGTCTGTAAAAAAAAAGTTACATATTTAAGCATTTAGAGGAAATGGCACCAACCACCAAGTAAAATTTCGTTGTAGATCACAATGCACCTGAAATTTATAATAAGCAGTAAACGCTTATGCTTCCTTTCTTTAAGTGCGAAAGCACTGCTAAACACGCTCAAATCAAAACAATAAAATTGCGGTGACCCTGATCTTGAGGCTGACCTTAGCAAAACCTGGCATAGCAACGCCCCCGCTAAAAAATAAATATTGTCGCGACTGAGTTTCCAACCCGCGGTGGCGCCAAAAATCAGCTTCGCTGGCCACTATCGCCGCAGCCGATCACGCCGGGGTGCTATCGCCGCTGCTATCAGCCGATCAGCCGATGCTATCGCCGCAGCCGATCACGCCTCGTGTTAAAGTGCAACATACTCAGGAGCTGCGAATTGCACATCGCCATCTTCATCAACTTCCATCCGCGGCGCCAACAGATCAGATAAACTTAACCTCGGTCAGAGCTTAACCAGAGTACAATGTCGTCGCCAGACGTGCCGACAACCCAGCAAAGCAAAACCATGAGCCGACGAGGCTAAACACATGCTTTCGCACGTCTACTTGGTTTGAGTGCATTAAAACCCTACCGTTTTCTTCTCGGTTAATCAGCGCGTTTGTATTGGGAATGTGAAACATTGTTGGAGAAAAAAAATTTGAATATTGGAAAGTTGTAAAATACTCCTATTGAAATATTGAAGGTAATGGTGCTTTTTTCCGATGTGTAGCAAAATTTTTTTCAAAGATTCTCCATCGCTCGCTCGAGCAGTTAAGGCTGTCATAAAAACCGATGGGAACGCTTTTGACGAGAGAAAAAGCGTTAATAGCGAAAAAACGCAAGCCTGCTGGGGTGATGCGGATATATTGATTATTACTGTGAAATCTTACTATATATGAAAAATTTGCGTTTATAAACTCTTTCTCATTCAAAAATGTTTTTGTCCGGAATTGTTGGGTATGCGTTGGGTTATTTTGTTTTATGAATTCCATTGTTAACGCCTGCACGTTAGCTTTCCTTATGTGTTGCACTACACTTCTGTAATAGCCTAGAAGGGCTGCCAGTATCAGTAAATGAACAAATTAAGATAGGTAAGTGAAACTTTTCTTCGTAGAATCAATGCCACGCGCAAAACTGCCTGCCTTTGCTTTGCGTCCAGGATTTGTTATTAGGCGGAATATTTCCGGGAACCTGCGTCTAACACATTTAATTATTCCTTCCGTTTGTAGCCTCCCTTACGCGACCTTTTCTGTTTTGGGTCACCATGCGAAACAAGTTATCATTCTTACCAGCAAGCGTCACGTGGTCGCCCGAGAATATTCGTAGCGTCCTAAGCCTATCATCTGGAATGTTCTCAAGTGTTACACGGGTGATAGCCCAGAGAGGTTGTCATTATCTCCGACGAGTTTCCTACACTCCTTCATGAGCACAGATCAGGGAAACAGGTGTTCAGAGATTTACTGCATCACGCCTCTGAGTGTCGGCCGTCTGTTTCACTGACTAGATCACTGCTATGGGACAACACCAAGTTCGTTAAGTCCAATGTTCACACTTCGAGTGCGTTTTTCTGCTTATTACTGCGGCCTTATGAGCAATTTATTTGTGCTGCGATACCTGTGATGCTGTTCACCTGTATAACGGGGAGAGCAAGTCACAGCAATAGCGGTAAACGTCGCCCCCCCATTGATAACGGTCAACGGCCCGATGTCCAACTGTGCGATCATTTCGCGATGGATCCCAGCATGTTCGGCTTGCAAAGCATGATACCTATTATCGATTTGGAACTAGCATCTTCGAGCGGAATTAATGGTATTAGTGGCAAATTTATACGGAATGCTGAAGAGTATAGTACTATCATCATGAAATGCATATCTCACAATCGCATCATCATGGTGTATTACTGAAGAGTGGAAGACTGTTGTGGTCATGCCAGTACATAAAGCCGGAGATAAACATAATCCATAACCATTCACCCATATCTTGGAGGTCAATAGCATGCAAAATAATGATACATATATTTACACTTTTCTCTTCATGGATATTGGTAAGCTACCATTCATGACCTGAGAGAACCTGCCATACGCGCTCCACCCCTACCGGTACTCACCTATGGGGCAGAAACGTGGAGGCTAACAAAGAGGGTTCAGCTTAAGTTAAGAACAACGCAGCGAGCTATGGAAAGGAAAATGATAGGTGTAACGTTAAGAGATCGGAAGAGGGCGGAGTGGGTGAGGGAACAAACGCGGGTTAATGACATCCTAGTTGAAATCAAGAGCAAGAAGTGGGCTTGGGCAGGGCATGTAATGCGAAGGCAAGATAACCGCTGGTCCTTAAGGGTAACGGAGTGGATTCCAAGAGAAAGCAAACGTAGCAGGGGACGGCAGAAAGTTAGGTGGGCGGATGAGATTAAGAAGTTTGCGGGGATACAGTGGCGGCAACTAGCAAAGGACAGGGTTAATTGGAGAGACATGGGAGAGGCCTTTGCCCTCAGTGGGTGTAGCCAGCCTGATGATGATATTTACACATCTTGTCAATTTTCTGCAGGATAACAGTTTCTTCTCTCTAACAGAGCATGGCTTCCGAAAGTTCTTCTCTTGTGACATTCAACTACTTTTCTTCACTTACGACTTGTGCTTCTATTTGGACTCGGCTTTTTCATCTGACTGCATGTTTCATAACTTTGCTCAAGCATTCGATAAGTTTAATAACTCAGTGCTATTACATAAAATAAGTGTGCGGAACATTGACTTGCAGTTCTTAACTGGATCAATGGATTTCCTTCTTGTCGTGTTCAATATGTCAGCATTAATGACGCTGATTCCTGTATTGCACCACTTCGTTGTGGGGTTCCTAAAACATCAGTGCTTGGCCCAATTACCTTTTTTTTACCTCATATATTGCTGTGAATTGCCGTTCCCTTCTGCAATGTACTCTGTACCCTGAGAGTGGTTTGTTTTCGTTTGGTTTGGTTTATGGGGTTTAACGTCCCAAAGCGACTGTGGCTATGAGAGACGCCGTAGTGGAGGGCTCCGGAAATTTCGACCACCTGCGGTTCTTTAACGTGCACTGACATCGCACAGTACACGGGCCTCTAGAATTTCTCCTCCAAAGAAATTCTAGCCGCCGCGGCCGGGATCGAACCCGCGTCTTTTGGGTCAGCAGCCGAGCACCATAACCACTGAGCCACCACGGCGGCTGTACCCTGAAAGTAAAATAAAAAAAAAAATAAATATCTCTTGCTGCGGAGCATGCTCGGAGGAGGAGGGGAGGGGGAATTAAAATGGGAGAGGGTGCTAAGCCGACTGAAAACTCGGCGCCTATGCCTTCATGGGCTACCTCTTTCTCCGCTAGGTCGAACACGGGCCCAGAGCACGTTAGCTCGTACATAGCGCCAGGCACGATGTACATACTACAAGTTTAGATAGTGAGAAGGCTGAATTTTATGGATTAGCTAATTCGTTCCATTTATTATCGGGCCTAATTTAGCGTATACCTCGGCAAATTTCTGCTGAAAACCGGAAATTGGACCCTCGTCGATTAGCTAGTGAAAGCAAGTACTATCTAGTGAGCGGCTACAAGTTATGTGGCAATAAGACAACCTCCAGAGGTACTAACTACTACCTCCTAGGTGTGTTTGTTTGTGTGTTATGATAGTGAAAGTCCAGAACTTTTTCTGTTATTTCTCATCCTTGCGGAGAAACCTTGGGAACAAATCCCTAAAGTGCATTCCCGTTGCTCGAAAGGGTAGCCGCCAGCACCGCACCTCGGCGTTCTTCTGTCGCGTGGCCTCCTTGACCGTGTTGACAGCGCCCAGGGGCGGTCTACAGGAGCGCTTGAGCAGCTGTGACTCGATCGACTGCACCAGGTCGGTGATGCGCGTTGGCGCGCGACTCGACCGGGACAGCCTCTGCGTATGGTGCGTCTTGGAGGCCGCGGGGTACGTGGCCGCCGATCCGCTGACCAGGCCCATGCTGCGGCCGCCAACGCTGGGGCTGCGGGCATCGTCGTCACTGCTGCGAGGCCACCGCGCAAAGGGTGAGTCTACGGCTGTTAAGTTTCAAATTTCATCTCTCTGAGTAGTACTCGATCGTTGAGCAATAGTTTAACTATAGCACTTACATCCAGTTTAGCTCAGTAGCAGATCTGTGCAAGATCCGTTAGCACTCATATTCATCCCCACTGGGCTGTCACGGTCAATGCGGCTTGTGCACTGCAAACGCGAAATGCAACACGCATGGGCACTGAACTTGTACAGGTCAGTACGGGAAGATGTGAAGCAGGAAACACACTTCCGACCGTCAGTCCTGTATCTAAGGGTTGGAGCAAACGTGACTAGTGAAGTTCTCTCTGCAGCCGTTGGCTACGCTCTTCCAGTTGCAAATTCAGTTGGCATCCTCCTAATCCTTCTGCGACTACGACCACTGTGTAAAACAAATGCGACTCCAGAACTGTCTTCTTTTGTTCACACTGATATCGGTACTTCCGGCCGTCATAGCATAAGTTAAGGGCTTTTTTCCTGAGCTCCTCGTACATCTGAATGTACTGTCGGGGGCAAAAGTGGTGTGTAGCGCAGCTGGCTTTTCTTGTGCCGTCTTGCGGTATTTTCACCGAGCTTGAGCGCCACGGATTAAACAAAAGGGAAGGAACAACGTTACAAGCTCATCAAGAAAAACGTTTACGTCCTCGAATATCTGCACAGCAGGCACGTTGGAAAGTGGCGCGGCAATGTGAATCGAAGCTTGTGTGGTGCACCCCTCTTCTGGTAGCGGCAGTCCGCGCCTCAACCACTCATGTCAGATGTGAAGTGTCTGCACTTCCCTTTCTACTCGTTTTCGTCACAAAATTTTCTAGATAATTTTTTTTGTGTGTGTGCGATTCGCTTTTGTCCTGGAAATGCGCCATCATTGCCACCCCTCTGAGAGATATCGATAGCAAAAAGTTTGTCCGAAATGAAGCAAAGCTGTAAATCCAAGTGGAAGTAAAGCTTCACGAGCTGCACGAGCGGACCTGCTTGATGACGCTTTCTTTAACAGGGATCTCTCTATTCTTTAAAGTATTGCAAAAAACGAACTAGCCACACCGAAAGCATCACGCTTGCTTTGTGCCCGGACCGCGAACTAAGGCTATGAAATTCTTCTTCGGGAAAGATGGTTACCACTCCCCAGTTGCCGTTTTATACTGACAGTGAGCCAGTAAATAGTTTACACTGCCAGTGTACCACACGCCTGCCTCCCCTCCCATTTCTTTTTTTTTTCTCGAATGTAAAACTACCCAAAAAATTGGAGGAGACATTTTAGCTCCGCCTTAAGGGCATGACGCGAAAGCTTAATAGGTTAATTCCCATATATGCAGAATTGTTCATTCTCTACTTCCCATTCATAGATCCTTGGGAGTCATCATGCCCCTTCTGGAACAGTCGTGCAGCGATTAAGCGATGCACCACCGCCCAGCGATGGCAGTCGCTCCCAGCGGTGGGCCTTGTGCGGCGCAGGTTGATCTTCCCGAGCGACCAGTCATTAATTTAACTGCCACCTGTCACGGTAGGTGGTCACTGTTCGGTGGGTAGGTTATGATGATGTCGATGGTCATGTGACCTGGGTGGCCCACCTGCCTTCTAGGTTGTTCTCTGGGGACCACCTGCCAGAGCCACTCCCGTGATTTTTCGCTTACAACGCCGACAACAGACTTTCTGGTGAACAGGGCCTTTGACTCTATCGGGTTAAAACGAGGATTCCTCCCCGAACATCGCAAACCTGTTGATCAGCGGCTTGATGAGGTCGTGCGAGGTGGCGATGGACGAGGGCTGCCGAGAGCGGCTAGATCGCACCAGAAAGCGGCGAGGCGGAATACCGCTGCCACTGCTACTGCCACACACCCGCGTTGCGGTGCTGAAGCAGGCGCTGCTGGCGACGCCCTCCCTGCTGGGGCTGCCGGCCTCCGAGCTGGCCGACGTCTGGCACCTGCAGCGGCACCGATATTGATGGCTCTCGTATTAACAAGGCCCCCCCCCCGGCCCCGCTCGTAATAGAGTAATGAGTAGGAAACATGTGGACTGAAAACCGACGTACCTAAGTAGAGCTAACATTTGTATTAGGAATGTACCGACGCATAGCGGCAACGAGTATCAGACCAGCTGTCCTGCTAGGCGATCTAGGTGCATCAAGAACCTCGATTCGTGAATCAGTTCCCCTTATACGGGGGTTGTTCAATAACGTCGCCAGAGAGGGACGCGAGCGTCATACGCCGTAACTAGAGGCATCCTCAGAAGAGCAGCTACACACTTAGTAGAGGCATGACATGCACAGCAAACTCTACGAGAAGGTGGCGATACAACCCAAAGCGAAACCGGTTGCTAACTGTGCAGTGAAGCGTTACAGAGTCTAACGTTCCAGGACGGGTAATTAAGGAGGGATAGTAGCCTAACATAAAACCCATTTGTGCTCCTAATATTTCAGGTTCAGTTAAAAGGCAGATATTCATATTTTCGAGGTCCTTGTAAACATATTCTATTTCCAGCATGTGAAGTTTTAGTACAAAAAGAGCACAAAACTCATGCTATATCCCCCTAGAAGGATTAATTTTTTCGTCTTGAGGCAGATTTCTTAAATACATATTCCAGGTATAGCCATGCGACTTCTTCCAATTTTTGCCCACAAGGGCTTTCTTCTCAGCAAAAAAAAAATGATCTCATTGTCCTTTAAAATAAATCTTCAGCTACAGTTTGCTCAATTTTCAGGCTTCCTGCCATCACAAATTAACATATGAACAAAGGATTACCTGTGCAAGTTTTTCGGCTGACTATATGAAGCAGGCATGTACAAAAAATTTGAAAAAAATGGCGGTAAAATATTAGTTGCGCAGAGAATGCTCCTTGAGAGCACAGAAACCGTTTTTTTTTTTTTGCAAACACAACCCTAAATTAGCTAGCAGCGTAAACTTCAGCGTCGTTTCCTTCGAACTGCATCAAGAAGCATTTCCTAGCACACACCTTCATCTGCCTTTTCCTTCTACTCTCGGATGTGTCCTGAAGATGTGTTGTTGCAATCAGAGAGGTCAGCACGAGGTTCAATGCCACATTAAAATACACATCTGCAGTAGCATGCTGGGTTCCGCATAACTGAGAATAAATTCGCTGATGGAGGGAAAACCAGCCATCGCTGCCTCCACAATGTATTCGGAATGTCTATTTAAAAATTCCAAACCAGCTCCTACCTTTTGCGAAATCCAAAAACTGGTGTGGACGACGGGAAAAAATAAAACCTGTTGTGGCCATACACAAACAGCACTAAAAGGTCTAAAACTGAACTATTCAAGAAAATCAACTTATTGTACAATATGCTATGAATAGTGTAACAAAAATAAAGCAAGTTTTTATTTTTTTTTTAGTTTTCAGTGAGAAGAGTCACCGAAGTGATGCCTGCGTGAGTCCATTTCTTTCCCGACTGCGTTGGCTTGGCACCCGTCACTGTTTGATGTCTTACAAAGTACGTACGAGCCCCTCGCTTGGAGCTCTTCAGGAAACCTAGTATATTTTAATAACAAGCAAAACATCGCCTTTTTTGTCAATTCTACCTATACCTTTTAAGACCACAAGATTAGAATCCGCTTCATAAACAGACCTCAACAGATGCATATGCCCCACAAAATGTCATGATGGTCATAATTCTGTGCAATATAAACCTCATAGAACATCAATGAAGACGACGACCCCGAGCCTCAAAATACAGCACTGATACGCCACTCACTTATTCCGTAGACGCAAGCTGTCTAGCACGCACCTTAGTGTGGTTTAGCTGTGGTTAAACGTGGAGTGACGCGAGAGGTCCGCCAAGCCGCCTACTTATGCAGCTGCGACGCCTCTCCCCCTCTCCGCACCCCCCACCCCCAAAACTCGGCACGGCGCATGCGCACCGCAGTTGCAGCTCGGTTTCGCCGGCGCGCCGCACCGCCGGCAGCAGCTGCACCGCACCACGTGACCAACAGCCTCAAGGCCATGGCGCCGCCCCGGAGCTCAAGGGGTGCCACGCAGAAGGCTCGAAGAGCTGGCGTAGTGTAGCTCTCGCTACAAAAGTGGCGAAAGGGCCAGCACGGCCAAGCGTAGCGGCAGAGTTCTAAAGCCGTCTAACTTTGAAATGCAGGCTATCACCTTCTTATGAAATCGAAGAATTTTTAACCTGGAACACATTTCAACGTTCATAGAAGTGACGGAAACAGCGACCACAGGCCGTCGTTTCTAGTGCGAATTCTTCGAATCCAAAGAAGGAATGTTTATCAGCATGAATTAGGCTTAAAATTCTAGCTTCACTCTTTTCGTTACTCTCAGTAATTATTACCTGCATTCTTTAAACAAATGATGCGCCACAATTGCTTTCCCAAAACACTGCACATTGACCTATGATTCACAGAGGACGCCTGACGTTGCCCGGCCTTTACTGCCCTTCGCATTTCACTATGAGCTCACTGACAGTGCATAAATAGTGAAAGCGTTACAAAGGCAAGAAAAGTGCGCCCTAAACTAAGGGTGTCTCAGGCTGCCTTTAAAACACGAAGTGCACACATTTCAAGTTAACAGCCCAGTACTAGTGATATCGCCGAGATCGAATTGGCGAGATATTGTTTTCACGATGACAAGGGCAAGCGTGCAAAAACAGGACGAAAGCCAACTCACTTAGACGTGAAACTGTCCTTGGGCGTATCGACGTCGCGAACTCTCGAAGGCGCTACGGCCACCCGTGAACTAGCTGTAAACAATACCAGAAACCAGTCTATGAAGACGGCTTCTATGAGTTACGGGGTTAAATTGTTTCTATTTAAAACAGTGATTGTTTTGCACTAATGCTTCCAATCGATGGGCAATGTTGTTTATTGGTCGGAAAATCACAATTTACAGGGAATTTAATGTTTCGTTCGTAACGTCTGGAGCAAAGAAATCATTGATTTCCTAGGCTTCTTCATTGAACATGATCCAGCCCATCTTCCGACAAACAGTAACTCGCAATATAGGCTCGATGTCGCATCTATTGCACACAGAGCATCAGTAACGAGTGCCGCTAAAAATAGCCGAAGGTTTAACAATACTAACATACGGGACTGTGCCGAAATGAAATCATGTGATTATCTATCAGTGATTTCAGTGCAGATTAGAAGATTGCATTTCACACTGACTTTTAGCGAAGGCTCAAAACTGAAAGACAGAATAAAATCTCAACTTTTATTCCCAACCCTGCCGTCGGAAATACTGCAGTCGGGTAGCAGAACTATTTTTTATTCATAAAGCGCCTTGTGCAGTGTCATGACACTTGTCATGACACTTATTAGAAGACAGTGAATTACCTTCGTATTTTCTTATAAAGAGACACTGGATGTATTTACTATTGCTAGGGTAAGCACAAGCATTCATTGCTACACAGCTGTGCATGTGCATATTCACTTATGAGAAAAGCGAATAAAATCATTTTCTATTCTCTTAATAGCCTGAATTTATGACTGCTCTTCCCCTGGAATATAACAGTGGATTAGAAAGACAGTAAACAAAACAGGCGCGGCAGGCAGCCAGGTAGACAGACGTTTCAGAAAGTCATAGATCATTAGGAGTCTCAGATGATCCAGGACATAGTTAATTTCAGATAAATGACAGAACGACAGCATTGTTTTCCAGTGGACACGTAGGTCTGCTGATAACAGTGCTGATAATGAATGCCGTAAATCGGAAAGATCATCGTGTACTTTTCTCTAGGTAAAAGGCCTCTTTCCAGGCTTGCATTCGTGGCTTTCATTGTATGCTTAATAGCAAAAAAAAAACAGCAGTACAATAATGTCACTGGTGCCCTGGACTTCACCCAATATCTTTTCTTTTCCTAACTGTGTAGTTGCAGTTAAGCTTTAAGGAAAGTTATCTGCACACCATTCCTATTTACTTGAGCAGCAAGACAGCATGACCAAGCGCTTCGCCAATGATCGCAGCAGCAATGCTAAAATATAAGGTTCAAAAACAATCCCTCAAGTGAGTTGGCAGTCTTCCGCTACGCACTTAGGCTGGATGGTCGGAAAGGCCAACTTTCTTCGGGCGAGCTGCGGGCCGCTTTGTCCAAGGTCAGGTCCTCCATGTGAGCGGCGTTGCGATTCCGGACATCAAAGAATTTCTTGTTCTTCTATGACGAAGCATGCAACAAAGCCGTGACTCAACATAGCCGCAAGAGATACTTCAAATTGGGTTCGCAGCCCGAATAAAAAAAAATTCTTCAGGCAGTTTCTATAGCACTGAGAAGGTCGTTGACATGCATCCTGATAGCTCTGTGGAAGCAATACGATAAGAGGTTTATCGGAGCCAGCGCACTCGTGAGGCAACAAATCTCGGCAAATAAAAGCAAATGTCGGAATCAGTGTGAAAAATGTAAGCTTAGCAGTAGTTGCACTAATAAACTTTGCTCTTCGAAAGTGGTCAGCAGGTGCTTTCCGAGTAGTTACTACTGGGCACTATGGGAGCCAGACACTGCCTCACCATGCTTGACCGACATAACTGGCCAGTGGCCATGTTGTCGGTTACCCGCTCCTTATTTTACCCTCCGCGGCTTGGTGTTCGGCTGCCGAGAACAAAGTCGCGGAAGAGAATTGTGTCCGCGGCGGCCGTATTTTGGTGGAAGTGATATGCAAACACTACGGCGTGCTGTGTCGTGTCAGCAGACAGTTAAAAGCCCCATGTGGTAAAAGTAATCCGGGACCCTCCACTATACCACACCTCTTGAAGAGTCCACGTGAAGCTTAAGGACGTTACAGCCACACACACCATACCTTGCATAGCCCGGGAGGGTTAAAAACAATTCCCCACTTTGGGTCTTATGGTGACACACCACTATATTAAGCATGAAATGCTTTTAGCTCCCGTTGTCGGCAGTGTGGTGACGTCACGCCGAGACCGAGGGCCAACATCCGGGCACTGAATTCCACTCATCCGGGCACTGAATTCCACACATCCGGGAGCTGAAACGAGAGCATCCGGGCACCGTACGAAATTTAACGAGACTCTCTAAGAGAAAGGGCCGCTTAGAGCAAGAAGGGAGCTCCAGGGCGAGAAGGGCTGTGGGCGGAAATACTGCTTCCGCGCCGTCCCCAAGCATGGCGCCGCGGTCCCACACTCACGCATGTAAAAGACCGGCCGCTGGGCCTTCAGCTCATGAAGTTTCCTCCTTTGGCAGGCCGATGTATACACGCTCGCGTAGTATTCGAACGCGCAGTATATACATTCTTGTCAGGCCTGCGTCTCGTCGCGTCCGCGTACGCTTCTGCATCGTCCTGCATTTCAATGCCGCCACCGTCACAGCTGCTTAAGCCGAGCAACGAAGCCTGACAGAAACCGGATACAGCTGACGAGGCAGGGCGGAAGAGATTCCCCAGACACTCACAGGAAACGATTGCGTCCACAAGGACCAGTGCACAGTATGTGTGGTGTGGTGTGTTGAACACTAGACCCATTTCAAGGTTTTGACTAGTACCATCTACAACCAATGTGTTATGCCCGTAAATATTTCATGCTTACTCTACTCTGGGTTACGGGAGAGGCAGAGATTTTTTGTGACGGCGGCACTTTGCACAGGCGTTTACCAGCAGACCGCTTTAGCGCCACAGTTAGAGCGCATTCACACCTGCGAGCCGCACCGGGGAGTCGACACAGTCGCGGTTGTATCCTACAGGACCACATCCTACAGTTCGGCCTTTGAATGGTAGCTCACGTGTCCTTTAGACACGTACAGACATTTCCATTCAGGGCTCCTGGGGTGCCACCGCATTGCTCGCTCGGCTGTTGTGCGCACTTAGCGCTAGCGCAGTAGAACAGCCCGGAGAGTAGGCGTGTCGACATCCACCTAGCCCGATGGAGAGAACAGTCGGACAGATCTCGCCCTGGTGAAGAATTAAATACCTGACAGTCCTCCATTACCCGCTGGCTAATGCCGCACAATGGATTCACGGGATTCCAAATACTCCTTGCTTCTTTAAATGAAACTCCTAGTCTTCTGACAGGCCTCTCGCGCTCCCGCGCTTTACCAGCACAGGCTCAGTAAGTAGCATTTCAGACAGAACTACAGGCCTAAGATGCACTAAGCTGCATTGAGGTGGTGGCGCCACAGTGCCCTTAACTTTCCTCTTACCGGAGACAGATTAACCACACTATGACTAGATATGACTTCCCGTTAGGAATAAAGACGCGCTCAAGCAATCTGCAGAGATTTTCTGCCATGTTCTTAAGCAATCTGCAGTTGTTTTTTTTTTCAGTTGCGTCATAGAATCTCTCATGGTAGTCAGCAGAATCAAGGAGATGTAACTACAGTGGCATTCGCTTAATGACGAGTGGTCATTGTCATCTTAGTTTTTCTTTAATGTCTTCAAAATACGAATGGCCTTCTATCTTACCTTGGCAAGGAGCTTCCGTTCAGAGTTAAGCCTCCTGCTGCAGTCCCGGAATATGGTGTTTGCCACAGAGTTCTTGCCCTGCATTTAAAAACACTTCTATGGCGATAGTGTAGCTATACACTTCCCAAACTCGTTTTAACACCGCAGCCAGACCGCTATGGCGATAACACCCGCCACCATCTTATCGCTGCGCATAACAATGCAAATGCGCACAGTAGCTAGAGCCCATTTAAACTGGCGCAGATTTTTTTCCGCCAATTCTTCTCATGGCTGAAGAGTTACGTCAAAATGCTCAGATTTTCGGTTACCATAACGAGCTTTCTTAAGTAGCTCTACACAGCAGGACAAAGAGGAAGCGGCAAACGCGGCGCTGTTGAAAAAAGCTCGTTATGGATTATCAACTGAACTTATCTGCCTTTCTGCTACGGTTTATTTATATATACTGTTAAAATGACTTGAAAACACAAGGGCTTGTTAAAGGACCATTGTTCAAAAGGTATACACACCAGCGCGTTGATCTCCAGTCCGGAGAGCTTGTCCCGCGTGAGGTCCATGATTTCCTCCTTGAGCGCGTCGATGAGGTTGGGCGTGCTGTGTACGACCGACTTCATGCGTTCCGAGCGCACCTGACAATTTGCAGCCTGGCGCGTCAGGTGCCGACCACTGCGGGCCCGACAGGGGCAGAACACGCGTTAGGATGCATCTTCTCCGCAATGCCTCCGTCGCTTCCCCGGCCCGTGCAAGGTATTGAGTCGATAATGACAACAAGGCGCTGTGTGTTATGTAAGTAAGCTGGTGTTGATTTATATTCTTGTTATTTCTACTAAGAACGCCACAACCAAATCTAATGCCGAATTTAGAAATGGAACGGTTTCGTCACCTGTCGCCGAATGACATGCCCAGATACCTGCTAGGCGGCTGCCTTTAGTGGTCAGGTCAGGTGTTTGTCAAAGCTGATCCGGTTCCACTGTTTTACAGGTATTTTTGCAACAGCACTCAGTGTGCCGATTGCCAACTGCACCAGAGCTGCTGACTTGGGCCAGAGCCTCTACGGTTTGATTTTTATATCCTTGCACTTCTGCATTTCTTTTTTCTTTCTGGCCTTAACCCTGATATAGGCGGGTGAGGCGACGAGATGATCCACACTGCTTTTGTGAATGGTGGTTAAGTTTGTTGTGTTATTATTATTATTTTTGTTCTTTTGGCGCTATTGTTGATCACTGGTAATTCGCAGGAGAGCGGAACACGTTATCCGGGTGATTAGAGGAAATAGTCAACAAGTGCCCTTCTACCCGGCTAATGGATAGAAAAAAAATGTGTGTACTGTATGGGCATATGATTAGGCAGAATGAAAAGTCCATGCTAGCGCTACTGAGGACGACGACGTGCGGACATTAAGCAAAAAGGACGAAGTTAGCCACTGTCGGACTCGGCCCCGGACGTTCTTGGGAGCCTTCCAAACCGCCTAGAGCGTTAGCGCGTCTTTACACCGACGTGACAATACTACGTTTCACGGACTCACACAATAGGGGCGCAACACGGCGCGTAGGTAGCGGTGCCTAACTCCATCAGATCTTTTTTCATTTCAGTGAAGAAACGAATCCTCTTTTTCTTTGTAAATGAGGACTGTTTTCTAGTGATCGTTGTCGGAGTTGAGGCCAGAAAAGTTAGATTGCTGAGTGACCAGACAAAAGGGCTGCTTGAACACCTTACTGGCCGTTTTTTTCTTCTTTTGTTTCCAGTTCAATTTCTACTAACCAGGGAAAACCTATGTACTTCACCTCTTGAACACATATATTCAAGCCCAAGGCATGCGAAGCCATGCTTACTTGCTGTCGTGCTGATCTTTTATTGGACCACTCTGGGCAACCTTGGCATGAAGCCTGGAGTCTGCGCAGGGAAAGATGAGCGGCGTTTGCCCTTACCCTTCGCATCCACACACTGGCTCATGTAGACAACCAAAGATCTACCCTCAAATAAAGTGGATCTAAGGTCGTTGTTAGTGACCTTGCTTCTCAAAGAGAGCAGCCTCCAAATTGAAAAAGGTTGCGATGACTTTGAAGATGACTTCACTTTGAATATTCTAGCATGACGGAAGTGATCTCAATCCCCACACAATTGGCATAATCACAAGCATTTCTTTCCACGTGCTACTCTTCTCTTCTTCACTTTCTCTTCATCCGGCTCCACAGGGAAGGCGAATCAGGGCAGAAGCCACATTTTAAAATGTTTTCTATCGGCAGTCCTGCACCTCGGTGGTGGTGGTGGTTATGATCGGGAAAAGCTGAAATCGCGATATTGCAGTAAAGCGGAAACAGCAAGCAGAGGCTGTAGATAACATGTTTTGCATTCTACTCTCGTAACACCTCTACGATACCGTATGTGGGGCGTTCTAAGAAAGCGCAGCGCTTGGGTGGCAAGGGCAGCGCCCGTTCTTTGACTTTGCTGAAATGCATTACCTAGAAACTATACAAGAGCCTAGTTTCATCCTTTTATGAAAGGGTTTGCACTCCCTGCTGCTCACATCACGGTATGTGCGTCAGTCAAATACAAGAGCGGTTAGCAAATGAGCAGAATACTCTTTCGAATCAATAGCCTCTGTGTTGGCCTAGTGGTTACAGTGCGCGGCTGCTGCCCGAAAGACGCAGGTTCGATCCTGTCCGCGGCGGTAGCATTTCGATGGAGGCGAAATGTGAGAGGCCCGCATACTTTGCAAAGTAAGTGCACGTTAAAAACCACAAATCGTCTAAATTTTCCGGAGCCCTCCAATACGGCGTCCCCCATAGCATAAGTCAATTTGTGAGGTTAAACCGCCAAAAAACCATAAAAACCTTTCAACTCCAAATCCACGATAATGGTTCATACTACCGGTTGACTGAATTAATCGACAAGTGCATGTTGGCCTGTCAGCATCCGGCTCTGCTAGTGCAAAAAGAGCCTTTGGTGCTCTTTTCCAGCGCTTAGCAGCCGGTGCATCGAAAAAAAAACAACACAGAGCGCGAATGCTCGCAGGTCGAAGCCCTTGAGGCCACCCAACGTCATGTGGCAGGATGTTTTTTTGCTAGTGACACGCATGGACTGTATATTAATCAACAATTTTCACCATTGCGAAGCCCTTTTGGAGCATTCACAATAAGACTCGCGCTTGACACGCATATCCTATATGCCGCTCAATATGCGTTTCCTCTTATTTATTCATACGCGATAAGAAAGCGAGACGTCGTGCACGGGGCCTTGCACCTTCTGTCTCGTTGTTTTCCTCTAATTTCAAACTGTTCGTTTTGGCTCTCAGTGCAAAAGAGGGGAGGGCAACAGATTTTTATGTCACTTGAAGTGCAACATGTACCAGAGTTCAAGTATCTTCCCACCTTGAGCATTTTTTGAAATGTTATCGATCGCTGCTGGCGTAAAAAGCACCTAATATAGTGCCGAATTCAATCAACCAAAATGATGCCAAAAAGTAAGAAAAAATGGCCCATTTACGCTCGCCTCCATGGACAAGTAAAAATGATATCATTACCACCCCCCAGCCACTCAATTCGTTGACTCCAAATGCACATTAAAAAAGGGCCTATCTGTTTCACTTCGCCACACACGCGTATCCTCCAATGGAGTCAATATCCAGAGCGCCTCAAAACTTCCTTTAGTCAGCATGGAAAAGCGATAGTTTATTACTATTATAGCCCACTACGGTGGCACTGCCACCAGTATTTGCAAAGAAACTGTTCTGCACAGTCATTGCGGAGAACACCTTTAATTCACGCTGCTACGGCAAGGCAAGTCTCAAAGCATCGACTGCAGAGGAAAAGCAGCAAGAAAAGATGGCGCCATTTCACACTGACGACTGTACTGTGAATATTTCTGCCGCCTCGAAAATCACCGAAACAAGCCGGCCATCGCATCAAAAAAATTTTAACAGAGTTGTTACTTAGGACCTGTCGTAAGAGTGCACAAAGAAGGGAAAAATGTTGCTGTCAGTTTATTTTCCTGTGTGCAGCGTTCAGATTCACGCAT
Source organism: Amblyomma mixtum (assembly GCF_055824585.1). Lineage (NCBI taxonomy): Eukaryota > Metazoa > Arthropoda > Arachnida > Ixodida > Ixodidae > Amblyomma > Amblyomma mixtum. The sequence continues at coordinate 223,333,243 of NC_143013.1, read as the reverse complement.
GAGGATACTCATAGTGCGAATTTACACAGTAGAGTACAGAAGGATATTACAGGACGTCGCACTTACTGCAAGGCGCTTTCACTAACACAAGCAATGTTTTTTTTTTCTTTTATGATAGTCTGTACAGCGGCTAATATTTGGCCTTGGGAAAGCATGGTCCAATAAATGGTGTTTATGTTTTTCGGTATGTGTTGCTTGTAACCTCCTTGAACTTGCTATTCTATTCTTCTTCAATAATACTTGAAGACGTGCAGCTCAATCGCAAGAGAAGGAAATGAAAATTCATGGCGCTCACCTCTGCTGGGAACTGCTACGGAGGGTACCTGCAGGAGACCTTTGCCACTGAAAAGCACGCGCTGTCTTGGGGCTGGCACGGGCACCGACAACGTGCTCTGTAAGAGATGAACAGTAACTTGCACTGATAAAGCAAGAAGACAAAGAAAATTGAAATGCTGTGCAAAATGAAGAAATGTTGTGCCCCCACAGAACTTCAGATGTGCTCCTAAAGTATCTGTCTAGATAGCTCTCTTAAAAACTAATTCAGAAAAATAAGAAAAGTTTCAGCGCACTCGCCTTCCATCTGCTGCACAACCAAAAATTGATAAACGGTACTTGGGTGTTGCCCCATTCTTTTACAGCGTCGAAATCTAGTCGACAAATGAAACCACCTTTCTTCAGAAGCAGTGCATAATTATCGCTTAGAGCCAAAAACGTATCGCTGAGATGTATAGGCAAAGTTTCCGCCTTTGAAAGAACGCTTCCGTCAACCCATCCGGCCTCATAGTGCAGTTCAACAGCCTGTTTATTATCAGTGCTTCAGCTTAAGCACCGTCTAACAGCCAACAATTAGCCCTGACTGCTTGCTGTTTCGTTGAATTGTGTACTATAAAATAATGACAGTGTAATAGCATGGCTATATACAATTACGGCCAAAGATTAACGTTTTTTAGCTTTTTTCACGCCGTTGTGATAGCGCTATCTTTCCTTTTACCGGGACAACAGCTTCCTTCTCTTCTGCATCCCTTTCATGACACCCAAAATCATTATGCCTTCGCATTATTTGGCTCGTGTAGTGGCATCAAGCACTGCCAAAGCAAGCCAGTGAAATATAAAAAGGTTTTCCCCTTGCTTGTATCTTTCTTTCTTTTATAAGTGTCTCTCGCAGCCTGAGTTGCTTTGGGACGTTGAACCCCATAAGCCATAAAGGTGGCAAAAATGTGAACGAACTCACTGGGCGTGGAAAGCGATAGTTAAATGGGATTAATGAAGAATAATAAATCAAGGTCACCATACGCAAAATATAGCTATTTTGCCGTCACAAAAGTGAGGTTGGGGCCAGCCAATATCTACACGCAGAAAATCTCTTCGTCAGACAGCATTGCCAAAGTGATGTGGCACATCGATGTTCACATGTTCTAGATGACACCACCATCTGCCCCTAACCTAGAAGCTGGTGTTTCGGAAGACTAGGAGTGCCACTGTAGGCCGTCTGCACACCTCGGCATCAGCTGGGGTTTTTAAGCATGCGGTGGTTTCTTTACTTCTGGAGAAGAATTCACATGCACCGCACATTTGAGCAAAGCGTTTGATTTGGCAACACTTGTAGAACATGCTGCAACCTTAGCGCCGATGAGAACACGTGACGTCGTGGCGTGATGAACGTTGAGATGAAAAAAAGCAACCTGCATGGTCAACGATGAAGATGGAAGAAACGAAGTAAGTGTGCTGATGAACACTTTCCACTTCCGTCCCTTTGTGCATACCTGCGGGAAACGCAGTGGCGAAGGTCTGAGTGCCTCGGAGTAGGGCCTCGAGAGGCGCACGGGAGAGCTCGACCCTTCTGGAAGCAGGCTCGCCAGCTGCTGCGCTGCCGTGCGGTTCCTGAAGAGGAGCGAGCGCCGGCTGTGGCCGCTGAGGGGATCTTCCATATGGGACAGCTTACGCTCCAGCGTTGTGCTCGTCTGGAAGGAAAACGGAGTTCACAACATGCTTCCTCTATGCGAGTAGTCTTGTAACGGTAGGGAAGAAATGACCCTAAAAGAAAGAAACGACAGAAAAAGGAACAACCTCGACCGGCATAAATGAGAAAACTGTCATTCTTTACCTTTCTGCAGGAAAGAGTTCATAGCTAGAAATGGCCCCCACGCGCTCCTCTCAGCCAGCACCAATCCTGCAGTTGCAAGTGCTACAATCTACCTAGAATGGCGGCGAACAGTATTCAGGAAAGATGAGGCGCTTGCCTTTTTGGCATTGCACCTGCCTACCAAAGCTCATGCAGTAGCTGAACCCATAGGCTTAGGGGCAGATCACCCTTGTTTTCAAAAGACAGCCCCTCATCAAGGGTGGTACTGTACCACAAAGTGGCTGAACGTGAACGTGTTTTGCGGAGAATTTTTGTGCAAAGGACAACAAATAAAAACAAAAACGTCCAGTCTTGTAGCGCTGCCAAGGAAGGAGGAGTGGCGGTGATAACTGCTCGTTTATTGCAACCGCATTAATCTCTCATATGCTCACAACCGCTGGTCTATTTCATTTCGCCCCACTTGGACCACATGCTCTGTGATCGCACTCTCTCAGGGCACCCAGAATTCGGTTCACACCTCCGTTATTGCTCAGGTCCATCCAAGCCACATTCTTTTCGCCAGTTGGCAAGCATGTGAATAGCTAGTCGCGACACACGGAGACGCCGCTCATGCATCAGCGAGTCGCCCAAAAAGCTATTCATGGTGCAGAAAAAATTCACAGGGGCACCTAATTACATTATGTGTTTGCTGTGCGATACCTTTAGACGCTGTTGATGCATTTACATCGAATTTTGTGCCATTATTTTATGGTTGTGTTTGCGGAGCCCTAAATGTTGACTGCACAGAGACATCTCTTCTGGTTCTCTAGCTGATGGTTAGATGTTCCCCTGAAGGTGTTATAGGTTGCGGGACTGACGCAGTGAAGATGAATCGAAACGTATATTTGTTACTTCTAGTCCGATGACGTCCCGGGAGTTATGTGACCGAGGACGCATTTGTTTCCTAATGAGGCATTTAATGATATCACTTTAACAAAAACAAACGCCGCTGTGGCTCTGCCCAATAGCACAACCTTTCCAGATGAGCTCACAGTCATCCGTTCGAAAGCAGCGTCTTATTCCATTTTATTCTCAGCGTCGAACTGCATAAACCTCTTCAAAGAGCATTCAAACAGGCTGATGGCGCGTTTACCCCTTCCTTCCGCTGTAGGTATTGCAACCGTTCCCTTGGTTGACGATGCATACGCATAGGCGTGCTAACCAAGGACGTATGCTCGCCTTGGTGAGGGCGACGACGTCCCTGGCCAGAGCGTCCATGCGCTGCAGGAAAAGGCGCTCCTGCTGGGCCAGCAGGCGGCCAACTTCCTCCTTCTGCTGCAGCAGCTGCTGCGACAGGCTGGCCAGTGCCTGGCCCTCGGAGAAGGAGCCCGGCGGCTCGGCCGACAGCTCCCAGGGGCTGGCCTCACCGGCGGCCGTGGCGCCGCTGGGACGCCTCCCTCCGCTAGCAGCGAGGCCGTCACACTTGCGCTGCAGCTCATCCAGCCGACACAGCAGCTCGTCACGGAACAGCAGCTGCGAGCAGTGCAGCTGTCAGTTCATTCACACCGGTGAGTCGCGCAGTGAACGTGCGACCATCGACGAACGTCATGTGTTCACACCTGATAGCGTACAGCCTTTGTCAAAAGTTTGGAGCCCAGGGGGTTTTCTTTTGAGCCACACTGTGTCGTTCTTAATTGATCTCTAGCGCTCCAAATTTTCTGGACATGAGAATATTTCCGGTACTGCCTCCTGCAATACGTAGGACTTCTATGAATGCTCCTGGAATCCCAATATAAAGCTTGTAAGTGAACCCCCTCGGCTCTAAACTTTTGACAAAGACTGTACCTTGCGAACAGACAGAGAAACGTGGAGACCAGCAATAGGCGCAGTTTGCGGCAATCGTCAGGTGAAACAGCGTGCAATAGAGTCAATGCCGCCGTTAGGAGAAAAGAATATGCTCCACTAATGGTCGGTCGTGAGGTTCATGCCGTACAAAACTTGCTCCTTATTTTTTATTTACTTATTTGTTTGCTTGTCTCACTGTATGTATGCTTGCTTGTTAGTTTACCTGTTTCTACCGCAAAGGCCGTCAAGAATCATTAAACGATAGGTGATCTTGTATGCGATTCATACAAGGTGCTTAACTTCGAGGGTTAAGCACCAATGCGCTGCATGACGACTGGGGGTAGGCTGCGCCTGTCTTTATTACTTTACCCGAAAAACGATGTGAGAAGCGTAGCATAACAATGGTGCCTCCGCGCGTGTCCGCCGATCCCCCGAGGAATGAGGATAAGCATAGAAGACCCGGGCCAGTATGCTTTGTAACGCTACACTTCATTTTTCATTTCATTTGGCCGTGACGTCAACGTGACGAAAGCATCAGCAGGTATACTCCATTCCAGCAGCACTACCAAAGCTGCGATTAGTGCGCAGGCAACGTTATGACGCTGCGGAATGTAGTTCTAGTATAAAATAGGCATACAGGCTTATACGATAGCGTGCTTTAAAGTGTCCATGAGCTGAACGCTATTTCATGTGCGAACATTAACGTACGTTCGCTGTACGTACGCTATGTCCAGTTTATCGCGCAGGACTCGTGCGTACTCTGGTTTGGTTTGGTTTGGTTTATTGGGGTTTAACGTCCCAAAGCGACTGAGGCTATGATAGACACCGTAGTGATCGGCTCCGGAAATTTCGACCACCTGGGGTTCTTTAACGTGCACTGACATCGCACAGCACACGGGCCTCTAGAATTTCGCCTTCAAGAAATTCAGCCGCCGCGGCCGGGATCGAACCCGCGTCTTTCGGGTCAGCAGCCGAGCGCCGTAACCACTGAGCCACCGCGGCGGGGCTCGTGCGTACTCTAGAAAAGCTTTTCCAAAGTGGAGACGCCCTTTGAAGCAGAACCCCTCGCCTCGACCTGAATTCTTCGTTGTTGCTGCCGTTCTCAGCACGTTCACTGGCTTAAATGGTGCACCGGGCTTTAGCGCGGTCTCATACCTCCTATAACAAAACATGAGCGATAAATTTGCATTATTTTTTTTATTTAGAGGGACGATTCTGCCGGCTCTTGTTTTAAAGAGGAGCGTCGTTTTGTTGACAAAAATGCCTCCCAGCTAGCACCAGCTAGCGTCACTAGGCTGAGCTTTCTGTCTCCGTTGTGTATGCTTAACTAAAAGTGCGAATGTAATAAATGGCGTAAAGCCCCGCAAAACGCTTGCGTTTAGCATACTTAAGCGGGCGTACTCTTATGGTAAGTAGACAGCGTCGATTTATATTCTGTTCTAACAATATCTGTGTACGCCGGGAGGAGGCGACACGTAGACTACTAGGTGCGGATGGCCGCCGCGGTGGCTCCGTGCTCGGCTGCTGACCCGAAAGGCGCGGGTTCGATCCCGGCCGCGGCGGTTGAATTTCTTTGGAGGAGAAATTCTAGAGGCCCGTGTACTGTGCGATGTCAGTGCACGTTAAAGAACCCCAGGTGGTCGAAATTTCCGGAGCCCTCCACTACGGCGTCTCTCATAGCCTTAGCCGCTTTGGAACGTTAAACCCCATAAACCAAACCCAACTAAACTGGGTGCGGATGAACCCGTTCAGCGCGGATTCCTGATTGGCTGCGAAGGTTTCTACCTTTGTTAGTGCTTCAAGTTAGTTATGGGATAGAGTAAAGAAAAGAGAACGGCTAAGTATACACGCAGTCGTTCCGGTCGCGGCACCGACGCCAGGCAGCATCCTCCCGCCGCATGCAGTCGGACGTTGTCACACGGACCACACTGCGCAAATTTTTCGGAAAAACCGACGTCCAATTTCCTTGCCGAGACTGGATTAGCGGCGATAAAACTCGTCAGAACGTCTGCTGTGACGCTCTACGGCAATGGCAGTAGTGACCAATGACAAAGGACCAATTGGAACGGCAAGGAAATGGATCGTTACAGAATGCGGCCCCTGCACTAGCGCACTCGTTTGAACCCGTCAACACACGCATTACGCAGAGAGCACTGCTCATCATACAGCGCGGTTCAACTACGTACTATTCTTTTTTATTGCCTGTTAAAAAAAAACATCCACCTAGCAAAGTCACTCCTTTTTTTTTTTGTCCAGAAAACAAAACACTAGTTCGAGGGCTCTCGATGATGACTCTACCATTAAGAGCACGAGCCGGCCAAAATTAAATCGGAGCCCTGAACTATGCTGGCACCCTTTCTCTTTTCCTCCGTTATTTCTCTCCCTTAGTGTTGCCTAATCCGTGACAGGCCCTCCGCTATTTCTCTACCCCAGTGTTGCCTAATCCTTCACAGGTACTGAGCCTTTCCTTTCCTGATGACGCCCCCACCCACCTTGTCTTCAGCATGCTCGGTGCCGTCGTCTCCGGGCTGCGGCTGCCGGAGGAGCAGCAATCCCCTGAGCTCCTGCAGTCCGCGTTGCAGTTCAGCCGTGGAGGGCAGGCCCGTGCCGGTGGCCACTCGCTGCCACTGGGCGAGCAGCGCGTCCTCCGTAGGCGCCGGCTTGTCAGGGTGGCGCCGAACCACGTGCGCTTGCAGGTACGGCAGGCTGACGAACACTTTGCGGCAGTACGGGCACGGCTGCGCGAAGTGGCCAGACAGGAGCGTGAGCTACGCTTCAAACGCGATGACCGCGGAGTGTGTAAAACGGGAGGTGGCGTGCAAAGTCGGCCGCACTTAATACCTGAAAAGTAAGAATCTGCCCGGGAGCAAAAATGCACAAATAGAGCCTGCACTGATCTACTTCTTAACCCACTACTTCTATCTACTTCTCTACCGACATCCACAAAAGACTTTGCATGAGTAAGGCTAGTTGAACAAGAGGCCGAGCGAAAGAAACTGAGTTCTTTAATACACTACACATCAATGCTGCCTAGATTTCATATAATTTGTGTTTTTGGCACTGTTTTTACTCTGTGTACCACTTTTTCACAAAGAATGCTTTAACAACTCACACACACACAAACACGCACATACATATATAAATACAATGCTTCAGGCGTGAGAAGACGCGGTCTCGTCTGAACCATTGCTGAGTATATCGCTAACTAACGCTAATTTCCCTAGTTAACGACGGCTGGTTCCGTTCGCTTCCGCAAGAAAAAAATCCAAGGCAAGCACTTCTCAGCAAGAGCGCTTCTCGAGAATAAAATTGCTCAGAGGAAAAAACGGCCGGCGCGTGCGTGTGAAGAGTACATGAGCGTACTCAACTGCACCGGTGGGCGCGAGCCGGTCCGAGCGCAGCATCTCCAGCTGCTGGTTCTCGATGATGCGCCGGCGCTTGCGGTTCTCGCGCTGCAGCTCGCGGATAGTCTCCTGGTCGCAGATGCGGAACTTGCGCTCTTCCTCCAGGGCCTCTGTGGCTTCCGCCAGCTGTTCCTCGGTGTCGGCCAGGGACTGGAGCAGCAGCTCCTGCGAGTGCTGCGCGCCCGTGCCCCCAAATCCAGATGAGAACAAGTCCCTTCAGCAGACCTCGCTGGAAACCCATTAGCTTCACTTCAGAGTTCTCCTGCGAGGAGGCTTGCTTCTAAGCATTCATGTGTTCCCATATGCGCCATTGAGCATTGTATGCTACCGCTTTCAATGAGCAGACTTCTCCACCGTGTAGTAGTAGTAGTAGAGGACCTTTATTCGAGCATTATTTACAGGCCGAGCATGTCGACCGCCTGGGCGACCAGAAGTCGCTGTTCTTCCTCCCCTTCAGCGCCAAGCCAGTCGAGCCAGGTGGTAATGGATGGAGATGGTGGGGGGTAGGAACCTGACTGCTGAGCAGCCGGGCAATAGAAGAGGCAATGGGCCAGGTCCGCATAGATACAGGGGCAGTTGGGACAGGAAGGGTCCGATCGATTGCGATAGAGAAAGAGGCGGGACGGGGTGATGACTTCCGTGCAAGTTCCGCTGTCTATGGACCCGCAGCGCTCAGAGATGAAGCCCATGAGAAGGGTCTCTTTCATTTCATACGGGCTCTATGTCGCGTTATGAGGGAATTCTGCGGCCAGTGTTGGGAAGCGGCGGGAGGGGGTAGGAGTCAGCACTCGCAATAACCAGCACAACCACTGGTGCTGAAAAACGTTGGGTCGGCTTCCCATAAGTTATGACGTGGGCTGTGCCCTTGGTATGAGGGATGATGCTCCCCAGAAGCGCAAGCGAAAGGAAAACGGATGGGTCCTTCATACTCTGTTTGCTAAGGTTATTCTTTTTAACCATGCTTTTTGTTTTTAACGATTGTGCGCAATACAGTTGCGGCTCATGATTATTTTGAGCCCACTTGAAAGGACGCAGTTACGTCTCCATTTCGAGAAATTTTTGATTGTCGTCACTGCAGCACCCCTAACACTCTGAAGGCATTTATACGACGCATCAGAGGATTCGAAGTGAGGGAAACGGAAAGAGAATAGTAAAGATTGCACTCTTCATTTTTCCGCAAGAGTTGCGTATTCTGCAAGAGTTGCGTATTTAGAAAGCATTCTTTCGAGAATCTCGCGGCTTTTCTTGTGATAAGAAAAAAGGTTTTTTCCGGGCCCTTGAAAATGAGAACACCCGCCAGCTGACGCAAAAGCTTCCCTCACTAGAAAGAAAAGTGGAGCTAGTTGGTACATGTTTTATTACCGAAAACAGCGCAGGGACTATAGACGCTGTATAGGCAGCGCTGGTGCTTTCAACTTGCTCTGGCCGTTGTGCCTGCGGTGTTTTTTTTTTTTTGGTGAAGAAAGCTTGCTCAAGGTATACGCAAAAAAAATTGCAGGGACACCAAATTGCATTGCGTGTTGGCAATGCAATAGCACCAGCAGCTGTTCCTGCCTTTGCGGATACATGATGAATGCAGCGCCGGAAGTAACGTCTGTTCTCGTCTGGTGACGTCACTTCCGGAAGTCCAGCTAAAGGGAGTGCTCCCGCCTGGTGACGTCGATTCTTCCAGCCAATGGGCAAATTTTATGACCAACGACGCATTTTGGGCCAGTGGGAATTCTAAAGCTATCGCATTAATGCTCGACAATCGCAAGAAAATGGCACACAGGAAAAAACAGCCTAGTGAGGTTCTCTATTTCGAAGAGGTCGTGGCCAGTGCAGCAATCGGGAAAGATTTTGGTGCAGCATTGAAGGCGCAGCCTTGGTGAATCTAAACTGAATGTCTCCTGCAGCATGAACCCTTCAAGAGAACCTTACAAGAGTCCTATAGGTGGTTGTCAGTCCTTAGTTCTATACGTCGCAATCTTCTAGCTGTGTGTTGGCTGCTCACTGAATGGCTATGCTCTCAGTTGATGCGAATCACGACTCAGTTATCACTGAACATCAATATTTTCAGGCCTTACGATTACATGTCGAACAATTTCAGAAAAAAATATTTCTGAAAATTGGAAAATTGTAAGATACTTTTACGGAAGTAATGAAAGGAATGTTCCATTGTTCTGATATGTCGCAAAATCTTTCTTTTAAAGTGTTTCCATCGATCCCATCGAACAGTTAAGACTACCATAGCAAACCAATGGGGAACGCTTTTGATGGCAGCAAAAGCGCTAATAGAAAAAAAACAATTCAAGACTGCTGTAGGGTGATCTGCGAATACAGTGACTTTTGTAGTGAAATCTTATACGGAAAAAATGGGTTTATAACTGGTTTCCAGCTCAGAAACGTTTTTGTGCGGAATTGTTGGGTATGTTTTCCAGTATTATGGCAGTTGAGGCACCAAACTGGCAGGCTGTGCATAGAATACGCTTGCAAGAGCAAAATACTTAACGCTGTTCAACCTGTCATCTGAAATAGGTGCATTTAGGAAAGCAGCCTATTCTCTTTTTCTCAGTACTGACCCCTTCCTAGCAGTGCCTGTCGTCTTCACTAAGTGCCGATGGCGCGTTGTTCTCATTCAGCAATAGTAAAAGTGTGGACAACTTTTTTTTAGAGCAATAACACTGTTTCAGGTCAAAAATAATGCATGATGTCTTTTTGTTCAGTAATTGAACGGCTAATGGAAATGACACTACATCTAAGGTTCGTTCCCATATCCAAAAATACTGAACAAAAGTATTTTTCAGCGCGAAAGAATATGTGAACGCAATTTCTTCATATACTGTAAGATTTCACTATAACAGTCAATATACCAACAGATCTTCTGTCGGCCGGCTTGAGTGTTTTTGCTATCGACGTTTTTGCTGTCGACAAAGACGTTCCCCACTGGTTTTTCATGGCAGTCTAGACTGGTCGATGCGAGTGATGGACTAATTTTAAAAGAAAGATTTCGTTATGCATCGGAAGAATGGACCATTACCTTCAATATTTCCGCAACAGTACCTTGCAAAAATCCAATGTTAAAAATTTTGGTCCAATAATGCTGGATATGTCGCACATTTGTGTTCTATCACATCTGGCAGTCGCCTGAAATTGTGACCTTATAAGAAAAAAAAATTAAAACATCCTGTCTCTTGCGCTTATCACGCCATTTGTTCTCGTCTTGTTTCCTGTTCTGTTGTGTCATAAACTCGGTTTTATTGGGCCGTTGTGTGACAGCACCGTTTTTGAAATTGCCGTCATTGGTCGTTTTAGCGCAGCAATAACTGGCATGATGTCAAAGTGAGTCAGCGCTCAAAGCATAGCGGGCTGTCATAAAAGCGCCTTTATCGAAACAAGTTCTTTTAACTTGTTTACGTGGCTATTTAGGGGGCAGGGAGTGCTCAAAAATGCGGCATTTTTTGTTTGTTTTATGCGACGCGTACTACTTTAGCTACCACTTCAGCCCTTCACCGTGGTTATGCGCCTCCAAATCACGTGATACATGATGTCACACCACGTGACACGATGACGTCACGACAGTAGAGAAACGGGGGCCCACCTCGCGCCGTCGCTGTGGTTGTGCGCCTCCAAATCAAGTGATGCATGACGTCACACCACGTGACACGATGACGTCACGACAGTGGAGAAACGGGGGCCCACCTCGCGCCGTCGCTGTGGTTGTGCGCCTCCAAATCCCGTGATACATGATGTCACACCACGTGGCACGATGACGTCACGACAGTGGAGAAACGGGGCTCCAACTTGTGCCGTCGCTGCGGTTGCACGCCGTGTGAATCACGTGGTATGGTGACGTCACACTCCCGCGCATTTCGAACGCGCGTTCACACTCGGTGTAGGTGAAACGCTCGCTCCACCGGGCAGGCGGACGCGGCTTCCGTGGCAATCCAGGCGCTCACCCAACGCGCGTCTCGGGGTTAGTCGGCGTTCCGCTATAGCCATGCCGTTGTCTTCCCCCACGACGAAGGCTTCTAGTGGTTGTATTAAAATGACTAAGTATTCAACCAAGGAAAGCCATGTATTACCAAGCCTAGCCATCAATATGCTTCGCATCTGACCAGGGTTAACCAAGTTAAGCCTCAGCCATTTTTTTTTCACCCAAATAACAATGTCAGTCGAAAACGACAACACTGTAGGCGACAAAATAAAGCAGAAATTTTCTCTAGTACTTCGGGGTTGCCTGTTATTGCAACGGAACTGGCTCTGTTGCGACAACAGGCGGTTTCGCAGTGCAGCAAAAGGGGCTGTCGCCGCAAGAATTTTGGCAGAGGAAACATTTGTCGCTACAATAAGGCCAGGCCCTAACATACGTATTACAGAAACATCCGTTGCAACGATAGAAAATTTTCAGTCGTGTTTTTCGGTGGGGATACAATACGAAACTGTGCCCATAAAACGAAACGCCGAATGAGCATTTTTAATGCTCTTATATGGACCTGTGCGCTTTTCTGTGAACGTTACTCCGCCATATTTAGTGTAACGCTGTACACAAGCTTATCAGACACAGAGGTCAGGGCACTGGTACTTGGGCTAAATCGCTTTTAAAGAGAATCCTACTTAAGCTCTTGTGTAGTCGCTATAAATAGAAGTAAATTTGTTAAAGAAGGCATGTAATGAAATAGGACGCTTGCAACAAAATTCTTCAGTGCCTTCTGAGCGCCGGTTTTCTTCCATTGTTAATCCTCACATCTTACTAGGCGAGACGTTGAAGAATAAGAGAACGTGGTGTGCCGTATTCACTGCGATCTGTAGTGCCTGTCCGTAAAAGCTAAAATTGTTGTAAGTAATTTTAGTAGAGAGCACTCTTGTCGGTTCTTTCTCTCCGTGTTAACCTGTTAAGTCTCGTCGAAAACCTCTATCGGGGGAGTGAAACCGTATACCTTCCAGCGGCCACGAATTACAGACGGTAGCGCCAATTCCTGATTCAGTTACGTTCATAACCGTTGGCGGCGCAGTTACGGCATATTAATCTCCATGACAACGGACGACAGAAACACGCGAACGCGGAGGGTGTTCGCATGACATCTGCTTCAATCTCCGTCTGGTCCAAAATCGGGCCCGCTAGGGGAGGTAGGTGGATGTATCGTTGTCCGCCTACTCTACGTGCGGCCGCACGCCGTGCTTTACTTGGGTTTTCTTACACCATTTGTTTGCTATGTAGGCATGTTAAAATTGGTTGCGCTGCTGGTCAACAATGGTAACCGCAGCGCAGGGCCAATGTACGGAGAACAGAGAACATATATTCCAAAGTTTTATTTACACATATATCATTATCATTAATTCCAATTTAAGAGAGATATTTCCCAAAATACACTATATGTCTATGTTACAGCATTCCATGCAATACAGATGCGTGTCGACGCACCAGAGGTGTTAAGTTTATCTTTAGTGGCACAGTTAATATTTTAAGTGCATCATTACGTGCATCATTCACGCAATACATGTGCGATCATTCCGTGCGTACTGGTCGTGCAATACAGAAGGATGATTCTGTGCGCAGTGAGTGCATGCAATTTAATGCATGCGCGATGTACCTTACAATCGTAGGTAATTACAAAAAAAAATTTGTTTAGTATTTATGTAAACGCATGAAAGTAAATCCACTATCGGACCATGCTAATATATGCAACACCAATAAAATTCAGTTAACATACAGGTGCATAACCAGCTCCCATGATGTGCCGACTCTTTGCTGACTAAACATGACGACTGCTTCGTCAACACCAGTGACTAAATCATAGTTCTTGATCCAAGGGCCCGAAATGAGCTACGGCTCCCGAGAAAGCGAGCACAAGTACCGGTTCCCGTAGTATTCGTGCGGGTCACGCTGCACTTTTCGCAGCTTCGAAGGTCACGAGCACAAAACCAAACAAAGCCGTAGCTGCGCAGCACCGACATCCAAAAAACATGAAGGAACACCGCGCCACAGTGTCTGTGACCGGCACCGCAAAGTAGGCGACAGCGCCCGAGGTAATGCGACTGATGGTGTTCTCAAAACACGCAAAGTGTGCGCGACGGTTGCAACGGCCGCGACGGTCAAAACTTCACAAGGTGTAGAGAGAGATCTTTGCTCCTTTCAGAACCTTCTTGCGGTTAGATCTTGTTCTTTACTACAAACGCTAGCGCCAATTTCTCCTTCAGTTACTTTCATAGCGGTGGGTGGACCAGTTACGTCTTAAGCGGAGATTTCTCTAATTAGCCGGGACGGAAGTTACTCGCACTTTCCTCCCCCTGACCTCTACGAGAAAGAGCCAGTGCTTCAACAAACGAAGTTCATTATTCACGTACTTGCAGGATTATAAAGCCCTCCTTCTGGCGTCGAAGACCTTACCGGAGGAAATGACCCGGTTAGCTGGACATGATGCCAAGCAAAGCTCACCGTGAGGTACTCTATGCAGAGTTGAGCCAGCTTGAATAGCTTGATGAAGTTGGTGTCCACTGATGTTCCCTCCTGCAAACACATCAGAACTTTAAAATGCAACAGCGGAAGCAACTAAAGCAGCAGAAGTACGCGCCTCTGCAAGACACATTTGCAATGTCAAAATAACTATCGAACATGTAAGAGAGTGCGGACCAGTGCGAAGTTCGCAAATGTTTTAGGAGCACCGCTTCAATGTCAAGAATCGAAGGACAAGAGAACTGCGAAGCTAGTTCTGTTTCTTGCACCTATAGTAGTGGGGATCGAATTTCTGCGGAAAAAACGGCGTCACCGCTGTCGGTGCCATTCTACTATAGTGCAACCGTTAATCCCCGTTCTCATCTCCTGCCCCGGACCACTGTTGTCCATTTGGCCCTGAGTAGCAGTGGACATAAGGACCAAGGAGTCTAACCATGCTTTCCTCTCATTGAGGCGGGGCGTGAGGTTCGCTAGAGGCACTGCCGCCACTATTTTCCTAAGGCGGAGTGAGCAATGTCTGTGTACTTCATTTCATGAGCCACGACATTTCCAACCTCTCGTCGTCAGCAACAGCACACTTTTAATCAGCCTCGCTACTGCTTTCCCACAGCGTCCCTGAGACCTCAGTCAAAGAGGAGGCTCTGATACGGTGGCTAAGTGCCTGAATCCTCGCCATCACCGCCTTCGGTAAGCCTGACACCTGACAGCCGTATAGAATACCGAACGATCTATAAGCGCCCTACGAATACCAATACACATGTTCCTTAGTTGTGTGTATAGTCTGAGATTATCAGCAGTTACAGACATAGACAAAAGTTTGCGGCATGCGCATTCCAGGAAAAACTTTTCTGCGTTGTCAAGCAAAGCAGATCAATGAAATATATAGAATAATCAGGAAACATGCCTTGTCGATCCGCTACAATGAATTCCAGCTTACTGGCTTGCGAAGCAAGATGTTAATCATTTTCTTTCCACGAATTCACATCAAGGAAATTTTTGTCTGTGACTGTGCTTGCCTAAAATAGACGGGTGGATGATAAAGCCCCAAAGTTCTTTGATCGGCGAAAAAACACATCGCTACGAGTGATTTCGGAAACTGATTGAAAAAGACAAACCTGCGAGGCGGAAACCTCGTAGTCTAGCCACAAGGTAATAAAGGTAAATAAATGTCGATTTATCTGCCTATGATCAGGCAGGCTCTCGTAAAGGCTACTCGACAACAGACCATACTCACAATATCAATCAAGTTATAGAGACATGCGCAGCTAAACCCTCAATATACAGACTTCGCAGTTTACGAGGAAGCATTCGACTCAGTAGAAACCTCAGCAGTCATGGAGGCATTACGGAATCAAGGCGTAGATACGCCTTCTGTAAAAACACTGGAAGATGTCTATAAGGGCTGCACAGCCACTACAGTTTTCCTTAAAGTCAGCAATTAAATTCCAATAAGGAAGGGTGTCATGCAGGAAGATACGATCTCATCAGTGCTATTCACCTCCTGTTTACAAGAGGTATTCAGAAGCGGATTAGGAACGGTTGGGGATAAGAGTTAATGAATAATACCTAAGTCATCTGCGATTCACTTAGCACATTGCCTTGCTGTGTCACTCAGGAGATGAACTGCAAAGCATGATCAATGACTTAGAAAGGCAGAGCAGAACAGATGGTCTAAAAATTAATATGCAGAAAGGCAAAGTAATGTTCAACAGTGTAGCATGGGAACAGCACTTTGCAATTCATAGCGAGGCGCTGGAGGTGGCAAGGAATCGTAACGTTTTGGCAGGTTCAATTTAACCTGCGAGAAAGTAGAATACAATTTTACTAGGTCACATCATGTCCCATTCTCGGATACATTTACCCTTGAACGGAAGTAAACTCGACGTTTTTAGGAAGGAAAGGAAAACGACGGTTACAGGGGAAGAGAACGATAACTGATCTGTGAAATTTGCCGGACTACTGCAGTTCAGTTCCCTACATGTTGGTCAAGCCATTTTTTTGTATTTTAGCACGAAAGGCACGATCCCAGTCCGTTATCTGTACAAACAATTATTGCAATAGAAATGCGCCTTTTCCCATTGAATTGTCCCCGACTTGTATGCCGAGTAGCGCTGGCCAAGAGTTGTCGCCAATTAATAGCAATGTAGTTGCACAACAGGCCTTTTGACCGTACAACAAAGCGACTTTCCTTTCATCCGGCACCAGACAAAGCAAATTGTTCCTTAAAGGAGTATAAACACCTAATTTTATTGCGTGTTTTCTCCATTAAAATGATGCGTTAGATATAAGAATACATGGATTACCGCATGGTATTCGCCTACGATCGCTAAATAATTTATAATTGAATTTCATCTCCTGCACTGTTTTGGTTTCGGTTTCATCAGTATAACGATGGCTGTGACGTGTAGTCGGTGTTTAGGTCACGTGATGCAGTTCAAAAGCGCTAATATAAACGCTGATATGTAGACGAAAAACGATCTGTCAGCAATTATACAGCAAATTTATCATTCCTCTCGTGACCTAAACATAAACTACACGTCACAGCCATTGAAACCGGCAGTTGAAACCGAAACAACGTCAAGAAGAAATTCAGCTATAAATTATATAGTGGTCGCAGGCAAGTACCACGGTGTGCTCAATGTATACCAATGTCTAACGCATCGTTTGAAAGAAGAAAACACGCAAGCCAAAATTTGTTTTCTGTAGTCTTTTCAAAATTATATTTCTCTTCTCAGCTCAGGAGTCATACAGGATGCACCCATTGTACAACAAATTAAAAACTTCAAAAACGTATTTTTCTTTCTTTGGCTTACGCACTCAGTTGGAAACCTGACTCAGCAGCAAAAGAATTTCGAGCACCGTCTTTCTTACATAGCTCAAGACTCGCTCTGTCTTCTCCGTGACCACCCAGAGCGTGTTGAGGGTATTTAGGTGTCGCTTGCTCCTTCTTTGAAACTCTCTCGCAAAATGGCGGATTCATTAGCTACCACAGAAGCCGAACAGCTCTATCCAACATGGCAAAACCCCCGGCGCTAGTTGCAGTTATGACTGACGCAGTGGACACGTCACTGGCACAAAAAAAACGCCCTCTGTGCAGTAGTGTATACGTCAGTGTTCCCTGTAGGAAAATCCTGTAGGCACTCTTTATGGCGTTACCATTAGCCCACTTTTCCAAGACCACCTTAGAGCGTCTAGAGTGAGCCATGAGCTTTGAACTCAATAGCCATGCAGTGACGAAAGAGAGCGCGCGGGTTTCTTTTTCAGATGACGCAAATTTCGAACCGAGCGCCTGACTCCGAAAAGGACGGATGGATGTTTCATAGAACTTTATTTAGTAAATTAATACAAACACCATTTAATTACTTTCGCAGTGAAAAGAACTTGCATCATTTTAAAGAATAATTTGCTGCGTTCGGTACCAGAAGGCAAGGAAGGTACTGCCTTTGTGTACTACAAAAAGTCTTATTCTAGCCTTTAGATACAGAGCGGTAGAGACAGGGCACAGTGAGAGAAGAGACGAGCGGTGACCTGCAACGGAACATTTATTCCGTAGTGCGAGGGGCGGCAACGGAGAGGGCGACAGACAACTTGACTGCACAGTGTGCGATGACAAACAACCAAAAAACACAGAAAAACACACAAGAAAAGTGACTTTTGACGCAAAGCCCTGCCACAATAAAAACAGCACCAAGGTGAGGCACCCACGGAAATCACTGTACGCGCGGAGGGCGAAAACCGGAGCAAGGCCACAGACGAACGTGCGCTAGGCGGAGCGCATAAATGGCGGGAAAAGGTGTAGCGGGACACGAACAAAGGCCGGGAGAAAATGGGGTTAAGCCGGTTCGTTTCGAACCAACCCGGGAAGGTAAGGGCACCGATTTGAGAATGCAGGGAAAAAAACTTCAAAAAACTTGAAAAAAGTGTATCGGGGGAGGAGGGACAACCCGAATGGGGACCACCTTCAAAAGGGCAAAAACACCGACCACCGAGGAAGAAAAAAAAAAAACTCGGAGACTACGGGAACCACAGAAGGAAAAACCTTAGTTCGATGACCAATCCCATTCGAAGCCATTCGCTTTCAGACAGGATGATCGAAGAGAAGATTACGCAGTGGTCTTTGGCACCGTTAATTTTCATGGCTTCTATTGTTTCTCCAAGTCGATTGCCTCATTTTCAGATTATGGAGCAGCAGCTTCCGAAGGACAGCAGGCAGCTCCAATTCCTGCAGTGGACGCCGATGTACCCAGAAACCACTTATGTTTTCGTACCTGTAAAGGATGAACTCTCCGGTAAGCTATTAAAAACATGAATGATAAATCCAC
The DNA here is from genome assembly GCF_055824585.1 of Amblyomma mixtum. Classification (NCBI taxonomy): domain Eukaryota; kingdom Metazoa; phylum Arthropoda; class Arachnida; order Ixodida; family Ixodidae; genus Amblyomma; species Amblyomma mixtum. Next base: position 223,315,174 of record NC_143013.1, on the reverse strand, counting down.
TGCTGAAGTGATAGCTTACTTTATTGAATGCAGGGCGAAGGTTATACCTCCAGATGAATTGGAAATATCGACACCATACTCGTTACGAAACCTGGAAAATAACTTCACTTCGACAATCTTAAAGTCCATCAGCCCTGAACTCCTGTATAGGCAGAATCATGGAACACGTTGTCCTTAATAGGCTACAGAATTGCTTAGAGGACAACAACCTACTGCCTGCCAGACAGGATGTTTGCGTTTAGAACAACACTATCCGCACAGGATGTACTTCGACAGCTGGCCGACGAAATAATCAAGCAGATAGGTCAAAACCCGAGCAAAACAATCCTTGCAATCGACCTCGAAGGTGCGTTCGACAACATACCACATAACGCGGTACTTTCAAATCTTAGCCAACCGAATCGCGGTGAGAAACTGTACAACTACATGAGAGACTACCTAAAAGGCCGCATGGCAACAACTGAATTTGGTGGCCTTGCATCGCAATCGCGCTAATTAGGCAGCTTCGGTGCAGAACAGGGCTCAGTACTCTCACCCATATTGTTCAACATATCTGTGATAGACATACCCCGAAGACTAAACCCGATAGAAGACTCACGTCATTCATTATACGCGAACGATGCCTCCATATACGTTACTAGGGATTTGATGGACCCATTTAGAGTCACCTCCAACGCCAAGGTATACTTCCCGACAGAATTCCCGTATAGAATTACCCTTAAAGGTGCACTGAAGAGGAATCTGAACTCGTTTTTTTGCAGCGGGAGCTCAATCTACACGTTCTGGGCATTCTTAGAAACTTTGATTTATTGACCTCTGTGGCCGATTTCCTTAATTAAATCGAATTAATGTCCGGCTCCCGCCTTTTTTTTTAATTCTCCCTCGTACGGTGGGCGGAGTCGACCAACGCGCGGAGTGCCTTTCACCCAGTCCCGTGGCGGCTTGCCGCTCTGCCATCGGCGGAGTAATACGTAGAAATCCGCAGAAGCAAATAGTCCGCGCGTATTTTTATTTCTGCGGGCTTATTTTGCGGCTATATTATCAGCGAATGAAACTATTCATTCACGGAAACCTAAAAAACAACATAAAGCGAAAGCAAAGCCTCCACGGAGCTGGCTGAAAGGCACTCCACGCGTTGGTCGACTCCGCCCACCGTACGAGGGAGAATTCAAAAATAAAGGCGGGAGCCGGACGTTAATTCGATTCAATTAGAGAAATTGGCCACACAGGACAATAAGTCGAAGTTTCTAAGAATGCTCGGAACGTATAGATCGAGTTCCCGCGCAAAAAGGCGAGTTCAGATTCCTCTTCAGTGCACCTTTAAGGGCCGATAGGATTCCTAATAGAAAGGCGATTACATTCATGGGGTAAACTCTCAGAAACTACATCTGCTCGACTACTCGATGCGAGTGATGGACACACTTTAAAAGATTTTGCTACGCATCGGAAGACAAGACCATTGCCTTCAACATTTCCATAACAGTACCTTACAATATTCTACAGCTAATTGAAACTGATACACGGGAAACCCGGACTTGTGCCTCCCCGGGAGGCCTCTCGATAGCTCCAACTGAAAACATGTTACTTCTCGAGGATGAAGAATTGGTTTACAAGCAGGTTTTAGGTATATGAGCGCACTTTGAGCTTACTGAAACGTTATTGGTTTTGCTTTCGTATATTCAGCACTACGTTTCCAATGAATCTTTATGTGTCAGTCAGCGCACACTCTGGCTCATCTCTTTTGTGTCAGTGTTTCGCGCTGGCTTTCATTTCGACAAGTAGCACCAACTAGCCCAGTCTTCACCGCTAGTGTGCCGTACCAGTTCGTGGTCGATGTCGCAGAAGGCGAGGTGGGCGAGATTTTTCTGCAGCGTGTTGACGTCCACGTCGCGAACCACCTGGTCCACGTCAACCGCGGCTGCGCAATAGTGGAAGGGTCGGAAAAAGTTCGCCATCATTTTTTTCGCCTTTGTTTGTAAGGCGCATTGCCGAGCTCAGATGTCGTGCCGAGAAGCACGCCTAAGCGTTTCGAGCATTTATTGCTTATTTGCACTGGTCGCACTAAGCGCAGAATGACTTTCCCATTCAAGCGTGTTCCCATGACTCTTCTTCAGCCGTACACTATCGCAAATTAAAAGTAAGTCAAAGAGATCCGGTCCATTACTATGCAACTTTGGTTAGCACTCTGACAGTTTCACATGCGCTATCCTGTCATTTACTGGCAGTACTGGTCCCCTTCTGTGAAATAGAACAAAAGTTAGAGCCTTGGATTAATAATTATTCCAGAATTATCAGCTACAAGCGCACTTTTTCCTACTTTCTCACTAATTTCCTCCTGGGCGTATAACATCCGATGCAACTCAGAGTATTCCAAAATGTCGTATTTTTGAGAAGACTAGTAGTTCCCTTTCAATTTGGAGCGGTCTGTACTTAAACCGGAATTATATTTATATGCAAGTGAGTTTTTAAACCTTTTTCTTATCAAGGATTCAAAACCTACTGCCGCTTATTGAACACAAGGAAGCCTGCAGGGATGAGCACGGTTTGTTGTGTGAGTCTAGCTGCGGCCCGAGATACTTCCGTGCAGTGACAAGCTCCCGTACGCTATCAACTTACACAAAAAGCGACGGGATAGCCAGAGCGGGGGCCACAAGTCATTGATCCAGGCGAACCGGTGCCCCAACTGAACTCCAGTTTTCTTTAACGTCATTATGTTTAGCCACTACCCTGAAACTTTACTGCAACTAGGTGCAGGTTAAATCCTTAAAATTAGTCTTGCAGGCGCAGACAGAACCGTACTTGCATACTTACGATGTCAGTTCACTCAGTTACAGGTTCTTCATTATCAGCATTGCGAAGCACAGCTCTTTTTTTCCTATCACCGCTGCGGAATAAAGTTCGCTCTCCTGGACTCTATCGGAAGCGCGAGATATTTCTGAAAAGCCAGAACTTTTCCTGCTTCCAGGTTTGGTCAAGAGTGATTCTTAATATGCTGTTCTGTTTCTTGGGCTTTTTATTTCTTGACAAGGCCACACATTCTTGGCCGAAAGCTGTTTCTCAGAGTGTGTAGAGGTGAATAAATTTACAAAGCTGCGTTCTGAACCGTGTTTAACGAAGCTGCCTTGACGACTGTAAATTAAGACCTGAGAATTTAGTACGTTAGTATTATTCTCCGGTACTCATATCACCTGCATGCATGAGTTGCATCTAATCGGAGAAGACCATACGCAATACGGGAAGCATAGAGAGGGAGTGCAGAAGACGCACCGATCATGCGCCAGTCTATCCGCTGGCATCGGCCGTGGAACTTGAAGCCATGCAGCGACACCGTCGGCTGCACGCACTCCACGGCGTCGGCGTCCGGTTCCGGACCCTGCTCCATGCTTCTGTCCTGAGACCAAGAAGAACAGGGCACACGACAAGGCGTTAATATGAGGACACGGCAATCACGTACACTTTCGAAAACTGCTCTTTTCCCCGCGTATGCGGCATTTGCGACGAGCGATTGTCATTAAAGAAACATTGGGGACAACTACATGCAATTTTTGTTTTTGGTAAAAATCTATTCTGTGGCTCTATCAGGCTATGTTGATTTTTGCTGAAAAAACTGAATTTGATCATTTTTCCACCACTGAATCCAAACTCGTGTCGTTGTGACCGAAAAGGACTCTGTGATTCCTGTTCGTAAGTGAATTCTGGTGCAGCCTACACTCACGGATCCGTGCGCAAGAAAAATGCAATTACGCACTCCAGCTCTCGTCCAAAAAACGACCGATAGTGTCGACACTTCTATTTCATTTGTCTACTCTTTCTACCATGTAGAAGCTCCGTTTTTATGATAAGTAGCGTCTATGTTGTTAGAATGCGGTAATCTATAGATACCGACCAACTTAAGTCTGTACTCGCAGTCCCTTCAACAGTCGTCTATTGAAGAAGCGAATAGCGCCACAGTAAGTAGTAATGATGACCACATTCTGTACTAATGGTCGTGTTACTGAAGTTCACAGACGATGGAACGCGGACTGGAGACATTGGTTAAAGAGCTGAAATATCCCCCCCCCCCCCCCTCAAGTTCTAAAGAAGACTTTATTCGGCGGTATAATCTGCACATCGATGAATATACAGAAGGAGGTCCCAGAGCAAGAAAGTTCTATCAGGACCTTTAAATATACAGTTAAATATTCTGTTTAGCTCGGGCTGGTTCTTGTTATCGGATGAGCACAAAGATGCCTCTACGAAGTGGTGGAGAAGTTATATCACACCGCTTCTACAAATGCCAAGTTCCAAAAACAGAAGTATTTCTTTTTTTTAATCCCCAACGCCATGTAACCTTCGTGGAGCGAGCAGCGAAAAACACGCACCTTAATTAAAGAATCTCAGCGATTCGCTGGACACTTTGTGATTCTCTCCGACCGTTCTTAGATTGCTTTTTCGCGCTTCTGTGACACTAAAATCTTTTCCGGTATGTATTAGGTTAGAAGAGAGAAATTAGAGCTCATAAGTGCAAACAGTGCCAAGGAAGCCCCAAAGCGTGTCCTAAAAGCTGCAACCACCAGCCGCAAATCCCGCAGGTTCATTTTCGACAATGATTGAGCCTTCAGTCAAGGCTGTTATGAAGGGCATCACTGCGGGCACGGAAAAATGTGTATTTTCCATCAGGAGTATTCCTATTTAGGCACGGCACTCAAACAAATGGCTACAACATGCTGGCAGCCCACAGGTTTCCTGACGTCAGAGTACAGACCGTGCTGTGAGCAATCAAAGAATGATGAGCGTTTTTTTTTTTTTTGCACCCGGTATGAAAGGCTCTAGACTTAAGGAAGCGAGTCATGTCATTGCTGTTGCCACGCGCTTTAGTCTACATTTTTATCTTACACGGTTTCGCTCTTCAGTCTCCAGTCCCAATTCCCGAGTGCGCTACTGCGAGCCTGCCTCTATTAGCAAATGCACTGGGCACTAAAACCACCCAGGCATAAATTCTAGAGGGCGATGCAATGCAAAAATCTACAACGCTGTCTTCAATTACGCAGTGCGCCCACCACAAACCGCAGATAGATGGCGACACGCACCGAACTTAGTACTGTATAAGAGTGCCAACATACACCCCAAATTTGATACTTCTCGCCTGAACCAGCGCGTCAGAAACTATGCATCTGCCCTACCGGTATGCGGCGCTGAACGTAGAGAAATGTTCGTCGGTAGAAGTAAATCGTGAACTCGAGACCATTTTTACCCGCGATACTAAAACGAAGCACTTGATAGAATTTTATCGCTGCTTCTGCGATACCTGCTTGACAACAGCATGTTTCCGAGCCGTATTGAACATCTCCATCTAGAAAATGCTAAACCCTCTTGGGTGCACCGGCCATGGAATCGAAACTGGCGGTTTGAGCCGACGCGCTCTTTAGCGCGCAGATATTTGATGGGCGTTGCAGATGCCCCCGCCTTCCCATCGGAAACAGAAATTTAAGCGGACGCTGTTCTACGCCATTTTTTCCCTTAGACAAGGGCCGAGGTGCAAATGACGTGGGAGCCACGTATTCAAGAACTCGCGGTGCAGACGACAGCGTTCGCGGGCCGTTTCGAGCGGCAGAAAGGCAGCACTACTTACCCTGGCCGGCGAGGCCCGGGCGGCGCGGATGGAATCGTCACGCTCGCGATCGAGGCCATAGGTGCCGTCGTCATGGTGACGCGTCGCTTGGAACACGACGCTCTCGCCCGAGCGCCGCCACTCGGCATCGATTCATGTAGGCACTAGCTTTAAATAACAAACTTCAATCGCGAGCAGTTGGTGCGTGTAATTGTTGCTTGCTTTCTCGTCTAGATTAAAGAGATGAGAATAATTTCCCGCTTTTAATTAATCGTAGCAGAGCTGCTAGCAGCATATAGGCGGAAAGTCTATATACGAAGTGCAGACGTAGAGCAGACAAAGAAAAAGAAGTACTAGCCGGCTTATGCATATGCATGTTGTTGCCATTATCTAGAGGAAAACAACAACAACAACAACAACAGCATGCGATGGTCTTCCTGAGGACATCATAATCATCATGTTCTTCCATTGATTGGTTGGTTGGTTTTATGGGGTTTAACGTCCCAAAACGACTAAGGCTATGAGAGACGCCGTAGTGGAGGGTCGACCACCTGGGGTTCTTTAACGTGCACTGACATCGCACAGTACACGGGCCTCTGTAATTTCTTCTCCAAAGAAATTCAACCGCAGCGGCCGGGATCGAACCCACGTCTTTCGGGTCAGCAGCCGAGCACCATAACCACTGAGCCACATGGAGGTGATATTATAATACATGTTTGGCATTAGCAGCAAGCTTCTGTACATAGTACGCGAAATCTATTTGTTATACAGAACATTCTGACGCCCAGAATTACCAAAACCAAAAAGAGAACACATTGATTAATTTGCTATTCATATTTTAATAAAATATCTTCCAGCGCTATTGCTACCATCTGACCTCCAAATCCCTGTTTTGGCAGCGCACTGAAGCTCAAGCTCAAAGAGCGTTTTTGTAGGTAGCTTGGAACCACAAATATGGTCTGATGTGTCAACCAACGTGGCGAGCAAGGCAACGCCGGATGCCCCGTTTCGCCACGGAGCTACACGGAAACGAACACCAGTGAGAGTAATAATTACCGTTAAGCACCAGAAATTGAGCTAAACCGACTCGGAAAGAGTGGAGTTAAAATTTTTAACCTCCTTAGTTAGCCAGAATTACTAAAACGCTTCATATGAGTCAGCCCACAATTCAGTAAACTGCCTTACAAGGGTAGGCTTCCAGGACTTGTTCCTACTGTTTTTCTTCCAAAATCTCCAGCTTTCGCAGTTACGCGAATGCACCCCTCAACATTGCCTCTACTTCCTCTGTGCATACGCTACTTCTGAACATTTTAACCGTACCCTGGGAAGAAGTCTGCAACTCCAAGAAAAGAAAATTGGAGGAGCTACTTAAGCTCCGCCTTGAGGGCATGACGCGATAGCCTGGTGGCTTAACTCTCATATATGCAGACGGTTATTCTCTACTTTCAATTCACAGATCCCTGGAAGTCCTCGTACTCCTCCTAGTGCCGTGGTACATCTGTCAGGGCACGTGCTCCCAGCGGTGGGCCTTCTGCGGTCCAGGTTGCTCCTCCAGAGTGACCAATCATTAATTCACCTGACGCCTGCCACGGTGGGCAGTTTTCACGGGCAGCGGCGGCAGCCAGTAGCGTCCCGGAATAGGGACTGCCACTCAGGTCAACGACCATCCACACCTCCCTTTACCAATTCAATACAGTGCTACAATAAATGTTTTCTCCTCCTCCTCACTACCAGTGGGCAGGTTAGGACGGCGCCGCAAGGTCGCGCGACTCAGGTGGCCCACCTGCCTCCCATGTTGCTCTCTGGGCACCAGCTGCCAAAGGCATGCTCGTGATTTTTCGCTCATAACGCCGACACCGAATTCACTGCACAGCGGGACCTTCAACGTTATCCCATTAAAAGAGCCATGCCCAGCCAGCACTGGAGGCCGATCCACAGAACTACGCCACTCCTGCCACCTCCTCCAACCCACCACAACACCCGCCTCGAAGCAACCTACCAGAGCTCCTTCTTTCTCTGTGCCTTCTCCAACCGCCTGCATATTAATGGTCCGACGCATCTCTATTCGCAGGTGGGCGGCGCCTAGCCTAACAATGCGCGTATTGATCGCACATATTCGCCCTACACAGGCTCTTTCTGTTACTGCACTTCTTTCCCCGAATCCACAGAGAACACCACGCCTCCTGTTCCTTGGAAAGCTGAACAGCATCACCTACACCCGCACTTGATGGCCCACATAATCTGTTTATTGTATTTCATTCATTTGTTTCTTCCAGTGGAAGCAATAGCCGCAGGAAAAAAAGTCTAAACCATTTACAATGTGTCTCGCCTGTTACTCAGTTTAGCAAACATCTCAGGCTTTAGGCGGCTGCAATTTGATGCCTTCTTTGCTAGTGTTCAGCGTTCAGGAACTAAACAAATGGTCTTCGCCATCGAATTTATGATTGCCATGAATGTTATAGGTGTAAGTTGCCGAAAGTTTGTATGCAAATTATCGTATAAAGCGTTCCTGGGAGAAATCATAGAAAATCTTAAAGCCATCTACAGAATAAGCGATTCGATGGTTAAGATATGCATGCAGGAACACCAACAAATTACTGTCGTCAAAATGGACGGCACCAAAGAACAGGGCTGGAGTGACTTGCGGGATTTAAAAAGTGCTTTGGGTTTTTTAACGCTCTCGCGGCCCGAAGCAATCATCACATTTTTCCATAAGAATGAGAAATTATCCCCGAAACCGCTGCCATAACATAACGCCTGCGTTCACATTGTCGCGCATTTTAAGTGATTTTTTGCACTAAAACAATTTCCTTTTAGCAACGGAAAACTGCGTTGCAACGCCATCTACAGGCGGCATCTGGGATTGAGACAGCCAATGCGTGACCTTTATTATCAGCAGGCATGTCGCTTGGCTGGTTTCAATGTTTCATGCTTTAGCCCGCCAAAGTGCTGCAGTTTTCCGTAGCTCCGGCTCCCGCCGCTTGGAGTATACCCCTTTTGTCCCCAACAGTATGTTGATACTGCCCATTCCAACTGGAACCAAGTACTCCCTTTCGTCACGTCCGCATCTAAGACAGCTACGAATACAACGATGGAGTTTTCTCCTTTCTTTCGTTTATATGGCCGGGAGCCTACATCCATCATGGACACCATTCTTCCCTTTCGCCCTCAACATTCCTGTGCTCAGACGGACAACAGGACAGCAGCACGATTGCGCCAGTGATCAAAAGCAGGAGGCCCTCGAGAAGCATTGCCTCGGCTTGTGAGTGCTTCCCGCGTACGCTTCAAGTTATGATATTATCGTACGCATTTCATGCCTGCAACGCAAACATAGACGTGTTTTTTTTTGTTGTTGTTGTTGTTTTCACGTTTGGTCGCCGCTGTCTCAATTCAACCCTTTCCCTTTACTTTCCTCCTGGAGCACAGCTTCAAGGCAAGCGGCACATGTCAATCAGGCGCAAGGTTTACTTTCCGCTTGATTTGCGCTGTTCAGTAAAATGCCTCCTCTTTCCTCGCTGTTTCGAATCCATTGAGTTCTGCTTATATGTCGTCGCTAATTTTCGTTTATTCCTCCTCTTCCTTTCTTTGCTGCAGGATGACCAAGCATATTTTCAAATTAACCACCTCTCCTTGATCTTTACATTTCCTCTCTCCTGCCTCCAGGCCCCCAATAACTAAGTGCCCCATCTGCCTCTCACAACAGTTTTCAACTACATGTCCCTAGTGAAAACGAGAAAATCGTACACTATCTAGGTTCTTTTCTTTTCATTCAAGGCGAGTTTAAATTGAAGCACAACTTCCCTTAGCTATATGTCGGTGTTTGGACGGGGCAGCCTACAAGTCTAGTGCTGAAAAAAATGGATTCAATAATAATCTCGCCACTCGATTGAAATTCGGGTCGTGAAGAACGAAAAGGACTCCGTGATTACCGTTTAGAAGTGAGTGGCGGTATAGCACATCGTCACGGATCCGCAGATTAAAACCTGCTACATGTCACTGTTTGTTAATGAAAGCCATCTGTTGTGGCGGCATCTGTACATCACTTTATGAATCTATTCTACATTACTGGAACTCCATTTTCATTGAAATAAGCTTCTCTTTTGATCTCAAGGCGACAATATGTCGTTGCAGGTCAACTTCAATAAAGTTCTCAGCGTCCCTTTATGGGCACGCCGCAAATTAAACTCAGTAAATAATCACTGATTCGCATAATACATGGCGTAAGCAATATTTTATTTTCTGGGTGCGTTCCATTTCACGTTTCAACAGGTCTAGCTGTAGCGAGAGTTTTCGACAACTTTTTCCGGCCATGTAGCGACACGAACGAGGAAGCGGAAACTAGCAGATTGCCTGGCCTGAAGCATCTGCTCAGCCACGACGTACAGTCTTTGTCAAAAGTAACCAGGCTGCACGGTTTACTTCTCAGTAGTATAGTAAAGCTATTATGCAAGCCCTCGAGCTCTAAATCTCTCTATGGTAAGGGGAACCCCTGTCCTTACTTTCAAAGAAGTTCTTGGTCTTTAGGGAAGACGCGAGGGGTCTTTTATTCGAATGAGAAGCAAACCATGCAGCCTGGTTACTTTTGACAAAGACTGTACATTAGTCATTCCTGGCTCAGAACCTTCACGATGCATTGTTGCTTGCCCGGAAACTGTGAACTTTCCTGTGTGGATAATGATGTAATGGTATATGGCATGTGGCATTTAAAATCCCAAAGCCGCACATGCGCTGCGAGGAAGGCTGTAGTGGAAGGCTCCGTATCTATTTAGACAACCTGGTGTTCTTGACCATGAACTCACATTGCACACCACAAAAGAAGTTCTGTATTTCGCCTCCATCGACATACGGACGGCGCGCCCTGGATCGAATCCTCAACCTTGGTATCAGCAGGCGAGCGCTGAAGCTACTGTACCACCGTGGCAGGGCGACGAGAGGTAGATTGTCAAGGCATATCAAATCTCGTATTGAAGAGGAAACCCTCAATAAAATTTACGGAGGGCACTTAAGACTGCTTATGTGATTTGAATGCGAAAGCACCGTGTCATCGTGAGCTCTGTTGCGAGGTTCATTAAAGATTAATTCCTTTCTAATGACACACCTACTCATTAGCATGCACTCGTAAGGAAACGCATGCACTATAGGTTCACCTTTATTAGAAAAAGGGCATTTTTTTGCCACCTGTCAACTGCCGCCTCTATTATGTTCCTGAAACAATTGGTCATTGCTACACCAATTGTAAGGACTCAATTCTTTTCTAGGATGTCTTGCAACGGAGATTGAAAAAGCGAATTTTTTTTACTTCTCATAGCATTGGATACTCCATCGAAGTGCAATAAGTTGATGAACTTTTTCAAATGTTTTTTTTTCTGAATGAAAAACACAGCTAATTGAAAACTAAAGTGGTGGACCAGCACTGTGAATCAGTTTTTCAACAAAATCTCATTTCTGCCAAATTATTGTTGGACTAAGGGAAGTGTATGGACAGCCCAACTTCAAACCGGAGTGGCACCCTCACTTGGTGATGTGAAGCCTTACCTCCCTTGTAGTTCTCTGTTGCTCCTTCTGTTTGAGATGTTTTTCCTGGCGTTTCCTAAAACCTTTATACATCGTTCATGCAAATAGAATGTGTTTGCAGTGCAATAAATAATATTATGTTTTAAACAATGCGGTTTCGTGGCCTATTGGTTGCGTGCTCGCCTCGTAATCTCAACGTCCTTGGTTACACTGCCCACGTCATCGGAAGAAATTAAATTTTTCGTCACTATCTTATGGCCTACTTCTGGTGCCATGCGAGACATGTGATTCACCGAGTAATTTCGTGTTATGGGCGGCGACAGACGCCAATCGGGGGCTTTTGTGCAAATGGGACATACAATACTTTCGCATTAATAAGGAGTTACTTCACTGTATTAAAAACAGGCAGCATCACGAAGGCGCCGCGCAGAAGAGGAAGCGTCGTCAAAGAGGACGGACACTTTGGCTTTCATGGAAGGAAACCTTCACAGAATCATGTGTGATGTGATTGCTGACGCGACCACTTCAAAATGTTGAGTGTGGAGACTCAAAAAGAAGATGAAATGCACTCGTACTCTTGCAACTGCACCGAAAATTAGAAGGCAGAGGCTTTCAACGTCGGCTTGAGCTAATAAACGGGATCTGGAGGCTGTTTTGGACCTTTGAAGCAAACTTTTACCAAAATTCCACCTCAATGTTGGTAACTTCCATTACTGAACCGATCTGTAAGTACCGAGTCGGAACACCACTACCAGTTGTCATTTGCCGTCTGGCGCGGAATGGGATCTTTGATGTAAGAATACCTGAACACGTATTTTCTATTAACCATACACTCCCAGCGCTTAGGTGCTTGAATGACATCTGGCGACGTTGAGTCAAACGTTTTCGTTGCAATACCCTTCTTGCGCTCCTACAGACCGCCGGCTTTCGCATAATGGGATCCTGGCTCTTAGCAGCAGACCAGTGTAGCTTGTTTTGATGGAGCCCTGAAGGACCAATGGGTCAAGCGGCATAGAAAGCAGCAGGATAAACTGCAAGGCCACCTGATTTTAGTCCCTTGAACTTTTGTAGGGTGGCGTGATGGACCAAGTACACCACATAACCACGTTCCCGTCAAAAGCCAGCGCGGAATTGTGGCTCTAGGCAGCGATATACCTGTTAGCGGCAACAGAAAGGCTGCAGCGAACGTACAGAAAAGGTGCCATGGCTGGATTGTCACAAGTGTAGACTTGTTCGAGCACAGCATTAAGGCTAAGATCACTGTGAATTAAAAATTACGTCGAACTCTTCCCTGTCAAAGACACCTGTGAAGGGCTCTTTCAAGACGCGAACAAGGCCGTTGACCACGAACAAATTGCTGCCCACAACAGCATCGAGAAGCGATTAAACATCGTTCCAGCGTTTCAGTGAGTATTACTGCTGCGCGTTACTGTCACGCGAAGGCAATAACGCTGGCTGTGTTCGAAACGGTCACCTGCCAGCGCAATGTTGCACTGCTTAACCAAGGGGCCACTGCGCCTGTAGCGGTGTGAGGTTTCCTTGCGATCGATGAATGTGATGTGCGATTGTGCGTAGTTGCGTATTCAGAATTAGAACACATTGCGCAGTGAAATATTGTAAGCTCGAAAATTGGAAAGGAATCCGAACTGAAGTAGATTGGCCAGTGAAAGAAGAATATTATCGCAATTCTTCAGTACCGATCCAATTGATCGGCCCTGCTTTTTTCTAAAGGGATACTGAAGCAAGATTTTAAAATTGAACAAAAACCTGAAAATATATTCTCGGAATGTGATTACACCGAAATCTAGTCGTCACTTCGCATATTTTTTGGCGCATGGTTTTATTTTCGATGTTTTATGAGCGCGCGCCAAGCCCTCCCGGTCGGCGCGAGGTGAAGAGCGTGACGTCATGACACCCTCGTCCGACAGGCAACAGGTCGCGTCCCTCGAAGTGTGATGCCGCACTGCAGTTTGGGTAGAGGCTCCCAATCTCCGACGCTGCAACGCAAAGCTGGCAAAACCCGCCGGTAGCGATGGCAATCGTGCTCCTGCGGGGCGACCGGGCGACCGGAACGGTGGGCGACCGGTTGTTATGACGTCTAGTCACAGCTTCCACAGGCCGCCGCCAGGTGCAACGATACGACAATAAATCGCGAAAAAAAAACGTGCTATCCACCTTTTTCGCTAAAATGCGTATCGCATTTATCAATTTTAGCAGTCAAGCTCTGTTTACCTGTAAAAGAGCAGCTCCAAAAGTTTTATTTGGTATCCCTAGAACGTCGCTGCAGCAAACTCCGTACAAAAAACTTTTTTCAATGTTAAAAAGCGCCGCCACCACTGTCGTACCCGGCCGTAGCCAGAATCCTGGTTTCCTTCACTTTACGTAACAATATTTCTCCGGTGGGCCCACAGGCTATCAAGGTGTTCTTGCCTAGACAATGGTCACACTTGAGATCCCGCTATGTGCGCACGATCATGCGATCTAGGTGGAGCAGCGTCATTCGAGCAGAGTGCTTCTTTGAAGTAGGAGCTCTCAACAGCCTAACATTGGTGACCTGGCTAACGAGCCGCTTCTTCATTTCGGCGGACAGAAGTAAAAAGTTTGGAGCTCTCTTTTTTGCAGTATTTAGAGTGGAATAGCGATGCTGGAGGGGTCAAGGCAAAACGTTCACTGAAGTTTGTCGATGCACCTTCTAAAGCGGCTATACTGCCTCTCGTAAAGCACGACTAGAGTCGACGAGAATATATATCAGGGATGCCCGCCATATACATTCTGCTGCTGCCCTAGATTTAGCAGCAACTCTCGAACACATGTTTCCTCACCTTGACTCTCTGCGCCCAACTGTGTCGGCCCCAGCTCTCCACCTGCCCCACTTCCGCCTAAGGTCGGCGCGCATTTGCCACCACAGAAAACTGCTGCAGTATAATGGCTGCTTCTTCATTTGCTTCCATTTCGGCTCTTGAGGCATGCTGGCTTAATAACTGTGAGAAAATGTAGGAACGAAGCCGCCATTATATATCCTTTTTTTTTGTTTTTAGCCAGTACGAGACTGTGATGTGACTGTCATAGTTTGGCTTTTCAAACCAAAACTGAAACTGCAAGAGTGATAATTTTCAGCAATAAAATGTTTATGGGTAGTAGGTGAATAACCCGCAGTGACTCATGTATGCTAGTGCCATGCATAATCATGTATACCCATGTGTACTTCGTAGACCCATGCATACTAGTGTCGTTCGCACCACTGCAAATTAAAAATATGAACCGGATGTTTGATGTATGCACTACTTTAAGCTCTATGTCGGTTAAGTGTTATCGCCCACATGGCTAGTGGAAGCAAACACGAACAGAGGATGAGCTAGCGGTGGCACAGTAGGCGTTTTATAGTTCACGTGACCTCGGTTCGTGTTTTTTTTTTTTTGCATTCTGTGGTTCTTAAAAAACCCGTCTTGCCTCTTGTGAGGTGTACTGTGTTGGCTATCTTATCAAACAAGGCGGAACCTAAAATAGCGGCGGGCTTTTTGGCACAAAAGAAAAGGCTACCAAGCAAAGGAACGCAAAAACAGAGGACTTGTGCTGAATATGAACTGAGTTTTTTTTTCGCATTTGCAGGCGTCTTCATAATGATATTTAGGCCCGTGTACTGCACGATGTGAGCGCACGTTAAAAAACTCCAGATGGTCGAAATTTCCGGAGTCCTTCACTACAGCGTCTCTCATAGCCTGAGTCGCTTTAGGAAGTTAAACCCCATAAACCAAACCGTAGTGCCGGATGGCCATGTGGGATTTAATGCAAGGTGCAAAGCAAGCACCCGCTCTATGTAATGTAATATAACCACAACTGCGGCACCACAACTTATTGCGGGGGAGTTGTACAGCAGAGAAAATTACGTCTTGCGGTCGAGAAACGTAACAAAAGGACATGCATTGCAAGTGTTAGAAATAATTTGCATTTTGCATTTTTATTTGGATAGAAAAGCGTGTGTACATCACAGGTAATAATTGCTTGATCACCTTCCCATGAGGTTGAGAGTTT
The DNA here is from genome assembly GCF_055824585.1 of Amblyomma mixtum. Classification (NCBI taxonomy): domain Eukaryota; kingdom Metazoa; phylum Arthropoda; class Arachnida; order Ixodida; family Ixodidae; genus Amblyomma; species Amblyomma mixtum. The sequence continues at coordinate 223,300,038 of NC_143013.1, read as the reverse complement.
GAAGGAATCTCGTCTGGCCGCCAGGGTACATGAAGAAACAAGAGACACCGACCAGCAAAAAGATTGTTGTTGACGTCCCGGCTTCCAGCACGTTAGCCGTGTACACAATAGATTGTGAACACGGCTTCTGTGCTGGAAGCCGAAACTTCAACAACAATCTTTTCGCTGGTCGGCGTCGCCTTTGTTTCCAAATTAGCTTCCCATCAGAAAAAGCCTCCCGAAGAGGTGCCGTTGCGCCCCTTGCTCGAACATCTGGTCTTTCAAACGCAGATAGCCAAACCTTGAACGCTGACATGATCGTGTAGTGTGGTATGTCGTGCTTAGCGTGTCAAAACTGCGCATGGCTATGAAAGATGCAGTAGTGTAACATTCAGAATGAATTAAGACGACTTGAGGTTCTTTAAGGTGCATTGTATGAACTGGGTCCAGCGCGCCCGTGATTGGATCCCGCGTGCTTGGGCCTGGCAGCGAAATTCCATCTAATACGAAGAGTAGTTTCGGGAACAAGAAGCAGCAGGATGTTCTGAGCCAACTGCGTCGGTCTAGAGCTCGCTCTAGAAAAACATAGATGATTTTTTATTTTTTCTTTGCTCACAAAACACAAAGCATACTTTCATGGATGTGCATGAAAAGTCGTGGTCGCCATTTTTCTACTCATAACTGAGTTCACACAGCTCAGACGCAATGCAGTGCACTATAAATAACTATAGCTATGCACGCTCTGTCGCAAAGTAAAGTATGGGTAACAATGGTTTAACGCCTGTGCGGCTCAGTGGACACCAAGGTTTAGCGCAAGCGCCTAAGAGTATATCATAATCATCATCAGCAGCCTGACTATGCCCGCTGCAGGACAAAGGCCTCTCCCATAGCTCGCAAATTAGGCCTGTCCTGCATGTGCCAGGCGCGACCACCTTTTCCCCCCCACGCTTATCAGTCTCATCCGCCCTCTCTTACGCTTGCCTTCTCTTGGAATCCAGTACGTAACCCTTAGCGACCAGCGGTTTTCTTGCCTTCGCATTACATGCCCTGCCCAAGCCCATTTCTTTCTCTTGATTTCGACTAGGATGTCATTGACCCGCGTTTGTTTCCTGACCCACTTTGCTCCTTTCCTGTATGTTAACGTTAAGCCTATCATATTTGTCCTCATAGCTCACTGCGCTGTCCTCAATTTAAGCTGAACCCTTTCCGTTAGCCTCAACGTTTCTGCCCCGTATCCTTGACAAATAGTTCCATGCCATGCGCTGTACTCCAAACAAGTTTAATTACGGCCGTGCCGAATGAACGCAATCCAAACTGCTGCGCCTCACAGCTGTGAGCCACAGTTGTGACGCTGATCGCAGCTGGCCTTGCAGCGAGACTTTGCCGCTGTATCAGCAAGTGCAGATATAGGCTCAGATATTTTGTGTTTTACTTTTCGCTTCCTGACAACGAGCGTTGAATAAACGGAGTGCCTGAACTGTTGCCAGGGCACGGTGCTGTTCCTCTTCCTTGATTCCCTTTCGGTGGGCCACATAGAATAATCAAAAAAGGTAGATGGTGTCTCACGGAATGGGAGCCTTCGTTGTTAATGATGATGATGATGATGTCCTCAGGCTTAATGGCACATACGCCCGGCGGGGGATTGGCCAGAGTGTATAGTCGGAGCTTTCAGCTTCATTTTCACTCACACTGTGCTGTATAGCCTCTTAAGGAATTCTTTTCAAAGTGTGCTATCGATGTTGTTATCGATGTTCATCACACCGAAACCTACCGGTCATGTGTCCTCCTCTAAGGGTCGCGCACGGCGGTCGCACATAAACAGAAGCTTTTTCAAAGCAACACTAAGCCGTTCTAATAACGTCGTCTATCATAATATACATCTCTATAACTGCACACTTCGGTTCACGCTGTGGAGGTCCAGCTATATCTCTTCTTACCAAACATAATGCTGTTTTGTCTAAGTTGGCGCTTTCATTAAAGGTGAAATACTTTTAGCTCGCATTGTCGGCCAACTTGAGCGAACATCGTCCCGAAAACACAGCGAATCCAAAAATTAAACTCAAATTTTCGAATCGTAACCTACCGACGTAGACTCCATTGATTGTAATACATTTCATTCGCCGGAAAGAGTTTGGTAAGAGGTCGCGTTAAGTGGTCGAGAGTACGCAGCCCTCGACGACTTTGTCAGCCCACTCCACCGCCAAAACTTGCGTTCTGGGGTTAGAGCTAGCCAGCACGGTCTCCGTCTCGGCGCCCGGAGTGAGGTTCGAACAAGCGCCGAAACAAATAGAGCAGTTAGAAGGCTAGTGGACTTAGTTAGTTGGTCCATAGTTGATGGTGGTTGCAGCAGAATTGGTAGAACGAGGTCAAAGAAAGGAGCGAACAAACAGACGAGGACGAAGCTGCACTGTCAGGCCAATGCCCCCATGTGGTTATATGTCATGTTTTAAGAGGAAGAAGAAGAAGAAGAAGCTCCATTTTTAGTGCTAGATCACTTTCCGCTATGCACCCTGGCCAATGCCCCGCCGTGGGTGTGTGCCATTAAGCCTGAGGACATCATCATCATCATCACTAATCAGGCGGTTCAGAGCCCAACAAAACTGTCTAGTGTGCGACTGTGCAGCAGGCTCGCATAGCGCGAGCGTTCCGTCCCGCGGCACTGTCCGCTCATCGTCCTCTTCTACGTAGCCCAAATCCATGCTTTCGCACTGATTCGAGTGTAGTGAACATCCACTGTATTTTTTTATTGAAAATTCCGCTCTTTTTATTTCTTCAACAATATCTCTTCCTTTTATCTTGCTAGGGTTTTTCGCTTTTTTGGTTCTCGTGTTGCGCGAAACCTGAGAAAGATAAAAGAAAGACATTTTGGCGGCGAATTGAAAAGCCTGGGATTTTCAATAAAAAATTCAATTTACAGTCCGTTTGTTCGTTCCCTTATTTGGCCTCGTTTCAAAAATTCTGCTGCAACCACCGCGAAGTCAAATAGAGCAACTTCGATTTCCGACTCCTCCAGGCGGTCTGCTATCACTGCAGCCTGTTGCGCTGTGTTGTAATTAGTATAGAGCACCCGCTAGCAACCAGACTGCCGCCGTCATCACGTTCCGTCCGTTCGTTCTGGCTTTCCAAATACGGCCGTGCAATGCAGCCTGATTTGTCATGAGATAGACACTCTCCTGCGTCCCCAACGCATGCTTAATGCAACCGCATACGTTGGTGAAAAGGTGGATAAGGCGTCCGAACACGTCGCTAAGGCCGAACTTGAGCAGTCGAGAGCAACGACGAATCGACCAACGGAAGCAGAAGGGGCGCTAAACACGCTGCCCGGCACGAACAAGTCAGCGGCTGACGCTGTGACCCGTAAAGCACCAAACATGGCGGTGGACGCTGATCTGCCGAGCACGGTGTCCATCTGGAAGTGAAACGGCTGATAACGGCGGATCCTCAGACCGCGAATGTTATCAGTGACCGTGGGGGCAGCTAAAACTGAAGAACGGTGGGCAACGGGCCTGGCCTTATGGACCTGACGGTTGCCGCACCCGAGTGCGGCTACCGTCGTCATCTATGAGCGGTCCTATATGATGTGCCATGCTTTTACTGTAATTCATATTACACCCACTGAGAGTGGGTGCTTACACCCACTCTGAATGACGGCATAGACTGAAAATATCTGATCGAAATTGTTTGCTCAGTTTCGGGCTCGACGAGATTCATCGCCTTATCCCGACTCGTTCATTCCTCCTACTATCATTGAACAGAAGTTTGCCACCGGATGTCGCTACTTACACAGACATAGAAAAAATTCGAAGAACTCATTCGCTGTGGTGGAAATGTGTTGTGATTATTTTAATTTTCTGTTTTCTTTCCTTTGTTTTCGGACTTGTGCTCTAATTATTGTTTTTGTCATTTCTCTCGTTCTTCTTAAAATGTAACACGTTAACAAAAATTGTATCGTACATGCGCAGACGGTAATGATGCCATCAAATTGGATTGATGCGTAGGAAATGTGCTAGCATGCTTCTTTTACTCGCCAGTTTCATTTCTCATTGCCTTTCAGTCCCAAGCTTAATCCAGTTTTAATTCTATTCCAATTCCGACTACTCAACTTCGCAACAATACAAAATGTGTCACATCCATAGATTGCAGCGAGTCCTCATACCCCTACCGGCCTCATACCCCTACATACCCCTACCGGCAGCGGTTGAGCGATGCGCCACTGCACTGGCAGGTGGCTGTTACAAACGCAGCCGCCGGTGTGGATCGTGAGACCAAGGTTACTCTTCCCGAGCAATGTGATAAGGAATACCTCCCGCAAGTCTTTTTTTCCCACCGACAGTTCATCGGAAGCCAGTATGTTTTGCATGTATGGTGCTGTTTTTAGTCACTGCTTTCTAGACATTTCAATTTTTTTAATCATTTTTTGTCTGGCGTCTCCCTTCTCTCACCTACCACCGGAAAAGGGAAGGGAGAGAAGGGGGGTGTTTACAGGTGGCAGGTGGGCAAAGGCAAATTACCCTAAGCGCCGCCGAGCAGGTGGAGGCTTCACACAAATACAAACGCCAACGCTGCCAGCCAGTTTTCGTCTCCATGGCCTTTTTAACATTATCGCATTAAAAGATCACAAAACAAAGTACGGAGTTAGAAAGCGATACTTTATTACGGGATCTGTAGTTTGAAAATAAGTCAGGTGGTGTGCATCAGCTTATGTGCCTCTTATCGCTCCGTCTGGCATCGATGCACGCCATCACCAAAAGCACGAACGCCGCCATGAGGTCTATAGCTCCGCACAGGCGGTACAGGTTGTCGTATGATCCTCCGGTGTCACGGAAGATACCTGCGCCAAAACAATAAGCAACATAATTCAGTGTTTACTAGAAGCAGGACTGAAGTCAACATCCCGCAAATTCCCCTTACCGTCCTTTCAATGCACATGACGGAACTTTGGTGCACTTCCGTTGTGGCATAAGAATAGCCCTGAGTGCAGAGCTGAGAACAATGCTTCGTTAAGTAGAGCGAGCTTCGGCACCGATTCTATCAATAGGCCTTCAACAGGCAAGCCACAGCGTCTCGGCCCGGCAATGATATGCATTTAAATGTGGTCCAGATAAATTAAGAAGGCAACTGCAGCGGCCTTGGAACAATGCGCCGCCCATTTTCAACACGAGGCGTGGCCATTCTTCAGCTATTCATAGCCGTTGTCAAAGAACATTGAGAGAAAGCCGTCTGAAGCAATGTTTGCACACCTCGTGGGCTGGTTGGTTCTTTAACCTAATACGGGTGCCCTTGCTGGTGTCATCAATTATGCTGTTGACATAAAATGGGACGCATGTATGTACACGCGGCACTTTATAGGTGGTGTTAATGATCGCAGTGCACAAACACGTCTTATTGAAGACTAGGCATTAGCCCACCACGGCTTCCCTAATGTCGACATCTTTGGATGGATGACAACTCGAGTCATCCGCCCTGAACAGTTTTTGTAATCAAAGCTGTCTGCCTGCTCTCTATGACATTGCCGCTTTGCGAAGATACGCAGCATTGAAAGAGTTTTATGGAAATGGTAGGGGAAATTTACAAGAAGAAAATAGTAATGAGAGTGTCACCAGCACAGCTGTGTCGTATCCTGCGCCTGTCTCTTTGATAACAACACCGGATGTGCGCACTGACCACGACTTACACTCACGCAGGAATGAAACGCGAACACGCATATGCTCGACTTTTTTACTTTGCACCAGTACATTCCTTTACAACCAGTCTGTGAATATACAGGGTGTCCAGGATAACTTTAGCCAAGGGTTAAAAACAAGATATTTCAGGTAGGCCAGGGAAACCACTTACATACAGCTATCAGCCGGCTTGCACATCTAGGAAATTTTTTCGTTTTGCAATTAATTAATTAGCAATTCAAATAATTTTGTAAATGCGTAAATATTGACTTAAGACGGCGGATGTGAATATAAAAGTTGGAGAGCACCTTCAGAAATCCCCATTCTATTTATTTGCAATAAAGTAAGCTTCACATGTATCGTTTTTCCGAGCTCCAAAGAAAGCCCGCGAAATACAAAAAAAAAATCCCGTGACTAGCGCATTCGCGCGCCGCGATTGTGTTGCTTTCAATCCTGGCTTCAGTGAACGAAACCAGCTGCTGGTATGGCGCGATGACCCCACTGCTCCGGCCGGCCGATATATCGAACGTGATCGCGACGCCCACGCGAGCCAGTCTCACCCGAGCTAGTCTGCAAGCGTGACGGTGCAAGTCGCGCCACAACCACCGTTGGCATATTGGGGTGCATGAGCAGTTAAGTCGTCACGCCATACCAGCCGCTGATTTCGTTCAGTCAAGCAAGGATTGAGAGCAGCACAATCGTGGCGCGAGAATGAGCTAGTCACGAGATTTTTTCATATTTCGCGGGCTTTCTTTGGAGCTCGGAAAAACGATACACCTGAGGCTTTCTTTTATCGCAAATAAATAGAATGGGAGTTTCTGAAGGTGCTCTTCAACTTTGCTGTTCGCATTTGCTGTCTAAAGTCAACCTTTATGCGTTTAGAAAAATTATCTGAATTGCAAGTTAATTAATTGCAAAACAAAAATTCCTACGATGTGCAAGCCGGTTGGTATGTGTATTTAAGTGGTTTCCCTGGCCTACCTCAAATGTTTTATCTTTTAACTCTTGGCTAGAGTAGGCCTGGACACCCTGTATTATACTCGTCGAAATGGCATGCGCCCCAAGGAGGCCCTGGCTAGAAGACGCATTGGGTACCTCCATACCACTTCATTTAATAGAGTGGGGATACCAATTGTACGATTGAAAGACGCCATTCTGAATTAAGGATTGCGCCGACCCCTACAATGGGCAGAAATGTGCTAAAGATTGGTTTATGGTTTGGTATATGTAGTTTATCGTCCCAAAGAAACTCAGGCTATCAGGGACGCCGTAGTGGAGGACTGCGGATTATTTCGACCACCCGGGATTCTTTAGTGTGCTCTCACATCGCACAGTACACGGGCCTCTAGCATTTCGCCTCAGTCGAAAACCGACCGCCGAAGCCGAGATCCAACCCGCGTCTTTCGGGTCAGCGGCCGAGCACCATAACCACTGAGGAATTCGGGGCGGCTTGAAAGGTGCTAAGTTTATTCTGAAATAAAATCAGGACAACTATAGACCCCAGTCACCCAAATGATCAGGTAAGCTTTAGTAAAGTACACTCGACAACAGACCATATTCACGCTATCAGTCAGGTGATAAAGAAATGCGCACAATATAGCCTACCCCTATATATGGCGCTCATTGATTACGAGAAAGCATTTGGCTAAGTGGGAAGCTCAGCAGTCATGCACGCATTGCGGAAAAAAGGGTGTAGAAGAATCTTATGCGACAATACTGGAAGATAGCTATAACGACTGCACAGCCACCAATTAAACAGAATGTAAAGATAATTATGCAATCCCCTTGAGTACGCTCCCATCGGCAAGCACTAAGAGATGAACACTGTAGTAAGGTGAACAGTCAGGATACAGTTGGTTCTTTTTTCTCATCGAAATGTTCGTGTGTTTCGAGGGTCGCCGGCTGAGCGAGGTACAAGGCGCGCTGCGACTGCGAAAACGGATTCTTCCGCGAACGCACAGCACAGTTTCTGCACATGGAACCTACGCTGTCTGGGTGGCGCTGCAATTTCGTCGCTACTAAAGGGGACCACATTTTGAATTTTGAGAAACGTGCGCCCTATTGAGGGATCTTCGTTTCTTTTTTTTTTTGCTTTTGCTCCATACATGGTCTCATCCCGCAGACGCACGTTATGTGCTGCATCAATAGACAGCGGACGCTCGTACCCCCGGATACAATATGCCCGTGGAGTGGCGTCGATGAAGCGCTGCAGTCGACATGGAAAACTCCAGAGCAGGTTGCCTGAACAGCAGAACGCGTACGTCGTGAGAGGACGATGAGGCGGCCCTTGCGCGGAGGGCACGCGCCGCCGCGCCGCCGACTTGCGGAGGAGGACGAAGCACGGGGCGCACGTTCCTCGGCGTTCATTTGCACCAGCGTGGCTGCGGGAGAGGCGACGAATTCGGCAACCGACCACCAAGGAAAGCGGCCGACTGCATGACGTCCTGGGCAAACACCCAATGGCCCGAGAAGTCCTCCGGCCTCGCATCATTCAACGGCTCGTCAGAAGAGGAAGGCGGTCTCATAAATGCCATCGCGACCCAGCTCGAGTTTTACTTCTCGGACCAGAGCATCCTTCGACGCGTTCCTGCTCAAGCACTTGCGGCGCAACCGCGAGGGCTTCGTGAGCATCGAGCTGGTGGCATCGTACCGCAAGGTGACGAGCCTGACCAAGGACTGGCAAGTGGTCCGCGGTGCGCTGCGCTCGTCCACTCAGCTCGAGGTGAGCGCGGACGGTATACCAAGGTGCGTCGCCGCCACCCAGTGCCAGAGAAGGACGAGTCTGCGACCTCCCGCAGCGTGGTCGCCTACCCGCTGGCGGACCGAGCGAGCGCCGAGGGCGTCGTTGAGATGTTCGACCCGGAGGTCGGCGCCTGCTCGGCGGCCATCGTGGAGTTCGAGAGCCAAGAGGCGGCCCTCAAGGCGGAGCGCGAGGCCGAACTGCCGCTGCGCGTGCTGCCCATCAGCGGTGGCGGACTACGCCACGTCACACAGCCTCGGCCGGCCGCCGCACGCGTGGGCACGTGACCGACGGGGAGCTGCAGTCAAATTCCTGCTTGGTGCGCAGCCGTACAGCAGGAAGAAGAAATATTAAACGTCATTCTCTCTTGGAGCGCCCTATGTGTTGTCAGTGTCCGTTTATTCATCCCACCGTGGATTTGGTCCGTGCATGACCTCGCGCCTTGGCCTCGATATTTTCGGCGCACCTGAAGAACCTGTGGCACAGCGACGCAATGTCGCGGACGCGTGCAGACAGTTGCAGCAGCGCTCCAGTGAGGGAAACCTGCCGGCACCTATACTGAACCTTCAGGTGCGGTGACCTTCATGCGACCCACGGCACCGTGCTACAGGTCAGGCTAGCACTGCCTCAAGAGCCGCCTGACGCGGTTGAGTTAGTAACAGCAGAACAAAGTGGCGCATTTAGCGTTTATCGTCGTCTTCCTCTTTCTGCGCCAATTCTCGCTCACTGAGAAGATTCTTTCCCGGCGGCGTGGCGTTGGAAGCGCTAGCGTAAGAGCGTACAGGCTGCTACGTATACTCCGACTCTCGAGCGATGGCAATACGACTTCACTGGCCGGCGGGCCAAGCGCGAACACTACTGCGCGCGTCGTCGTTTTCTGTCTCAGTGCTCCAGAACGCTGATTGACCGTCTTCTTCTTCTTCTTCTTCTTCTTCTTCACCATATGAAAATGGCACATACCCACGCGGGGGGATTGGCCAAGGACGGTGGTGATTGCCAAGGAAAAAAAAAACGGGAAAAAAAAGCTAAGTGAAATAGTATAATGTTTGAAATTAGAAAATAGGTATGAATTGTGAAAAATCTTTAATAAATAAACAAATTAGGTACTTGCCACTGATTCTTCTTTTGGGTCTTCTTCCTCCTGCATGAGTGCTATATCCACCCTTGCATTACTATGCTGCCTATATACGGGGTGCCCAGGCTAACTATTTCCAAGGGTTAAAAAATAAGACATTTGAGGTAGGCCAGAGAAACCACTTACGTACAGCTACCAGCCGACTTGCGCATCTAGGCAATTTTTTGTATTGCTATTAATTAGGTAGTAATTGAGATCAATTTTTCTAAATGCGTAAATATTGATTTTAGACGGCGGACGTGAATAGAAAAGTTAGAGGGCACCTTCAGAAACCCCCAATCTATTTATTTACAATAAGGAAAGCCTCACGTGTATCGTTCTTCCGAGCTCCAAAGTAAGCGCGCGAAATACAAAAAAAATCACGTGACTAGAGCATTCGCGCGCCACGACTGTGCTGCTCTCAGTCCTAGCTTGAGTGAACGACATCAGCTGCTGGCAAGGCGCGACGACCCCACTGCTCCGGCAGGCCGATATGGCGACGGTGGTCGCGACGCCCACGCGAGCCAGTCTGCAAGCGTGACAGCACAAGTTGCGCCGCAACCACTGTCGACATATCGGCCTGCCGGAGCAGTGGGGTCGTCGCGCCTTGACAGCAGCTGATGTCGTTCACTCAAGCCAGGAAGGATTGAGAGCAGCACAATCGTGGCGCGCGACTGATTGATTGATTGATTGATTGATTGATTGATTGATTGATTGATTGATTTATTGATTGATTGATTGATTGATTGACTGACTGATTGAGTGAGTGAGTGAGTGAGTGAGTGAGTGAGTGAGTGAGTGAGTGAGTGAGTGAGTGAGTGAGTGAGTGAGTGAGTGAGTGAGTGAGTGAGTGAGTGAGTGAGTGAGTGAGTGAGTGAGTGAGTGAGTGAGTGAGTGAGTGATTGTAAAACATTATATTCGCCGGAAAGAGATTGTTAAGAGTTCGCGTTAAGTGGTCGAGAGTACATAGGCCTCGACGACTTTGTCAGCCCACTCCACCGCCAAAACTTGCGTTCTGGGGTCAGAGCTAGCCAGCACGATCTCCCACCGCTCGATAGAAGGACCTGTCACCCAGATCACCCTAGATCACCTAGGAGCTAGATCACCCGGAGGTGGCTCTATTTTGCAGTTCCACAGAATGTGATCGTAGGTGGCACGTTGGCCGCAGTGTTTACGGTTCGGGTTGTAAATATCTGGATAAATGTGCGCGAAGAGTGATAGGGTGCGTATCGATCTCATCTGTAGACGACGCCACGTAACCTCTTGTTCTTTAGTAAGCCTTTTGTCTGGAGGAGGGAAACTTCTCCTGTATAGTTTAAAATGATTGGTGAGATCATGATATGTGATCATGGAGTCCTTCGTGAAATTCAGGGAGCCAGACTCATCCACTGCCCGGTCGACGAAACCTCGGGCTTTATTGTGGGCTGCCTCATTCCCCGGATTCCCCGAATGGGCCGGGACCTATATCAGTTCGGAATAATTTGGTGAGAATTTAGTTGCGTTAAGGATTTAAAGACAGGTGTTTGTAATTCGGCCTTTTGCGATGGCGCGCGAATGCGCTAGTCACGCGATTTTTTTGTATTTCGCGCCCTTTCTTTGGAGCTCGGTAAAACGATACACGTGAGGCTTTCTTTATCGCAAATAAACTGAATTGGGGTTTCTGAATGTGTTCTCCAACTTTGCTATTCATATTTGCTGTCTAAAGTCAACATTTACGCGTTTAGAACAATTATCTTAATTTCTAAATAATTAATTGCAAAACAAAAATTATTATGATGTGCAAGCTGGTTGGTAGGTGTACGTAAGTGGTTTCCTTTCCTACCTCAAATGTTTTATCTTTTAACCCTTGGCTAAGGTAGGCCGAGTCACTCTGTATTATACTCGTTCAAATGGCATGCGCCCCAAGGAGGCGCTGGCCCGAAGACGCCTTGGGTGCCTCGATACTGCTTCCTTTAATAGAGCGGAGATACCAAATGTAAGGCTGGAAGACGCCATTTTGAATCAAGGACTGCGCCGACGCCTAAAATGGGCAGATATGTGTTAAAGTTTGTATTATCGTTTGGTCTATGGGGTTTAACTTCTCAAATCGAATCAGTCTATGAGGGACGCCGTAGTGGAGGACTCCGGGTTATTTCAATCACCTGGGGTTCTCTAACGTGCACTGACATCGCACAGTACACGGGTCTCTAGCATTTCGTCTTAGTCGAAATGCGAAATGCCAAAGAAGGGATCTAACCCACGTCTTTCGGGTCAGCAGCACAGTACCATAACCACTGAGGAATTCGCGGCGGCTTGAAAGGTGCTAAAGCTTATTCTGAAATAAAATCAGGACAACTATAGACCTCAATCACCAAATGATCAGGTAAGCTTTAGTAAAGGACACTCGAAAATAGACCATAATTCGCGCTACAAGTCAGGTAATAGAGAAATGCGCAGAATATAACCTACCCCTATATATGGCGCTCATTGATTACGAGAAAGCATATGGCTAAGTGGAAAGCTCAGCAGTCATGCACGCGTTGTGGAAAAAGGGTGTAGAAGAGTCTTATGCGAAAATACTGGAAGATATCTATAACGAGTGCACAGCCACAAATTAAACAGAATGTAAAGATAATTATGCAATCTCCTTGAGTACGCTCCCATCGGCAAGCACTAAGAGATGAACTCTGTAGTAAGGTGAACAGTCAGCATACAGTTGGTTCTTTTTTCTCATCGAAATGTTCGTGTGTTTCGAGGGTCGCCGGCTGAACGAGGTACAAGGCGCGCTGCGACTGCGAAAACTGATTTTTCCGCGAACGCACAGCACAGTTTCGCCGCATTTCACCGGCGCTGCCTGGGTGGCGCTGCAATTTCGTCGCTACTAAAGGGGACCACATTTTGAATCTTGAGAAACGCGCGCCCTATCGAGTGGTTTTCGATTTTTTTTTTTTTTTTGCTTTTGCTCCATACATGGACTCATCCCGTAGACGCACGTTGCGTGCTGCATCACCAGACAGCGGACGCTCGTACCCCCGGACACAACATGCCCGTGCAGTGGTATAGAGAAAGCACTGCAGTCGACATAGAAAACTCCGGCGCAGGTCGCCTGAACAGCAGAGCCCGTACAGCTTGAGAGGAGGATGAGGCGGGCCTTGCGCGGAGGGCACGTGCCGCCACGCCGCCGCCTTGCGGAGGAGGACGAATCACGGGGCGCACGTTCCTCGGCGTTCATTTGCACTAGCGTGGCTACGGGAGAGGCGACGAATTCGGCAACCGACCACCAAGGAAAGCGGCCGACTGCATGACGTCCTGGGCAAACACCCAATGGCCCGAGAAGGACTCCGGGCTAGCATCATTCAACAGCTCGTCAGGAGAGGAAGGCGAGCTCATACATGCCATCGTGACCCAGTTCGAGTTCTACTTCTCGGACCAGAGCATCCTTCGACGCGTTCCTGCTCAAGCACTTGCGGCGCAACCGCGAGGGCTTCGTGAGCATCGAGCTGGTGGCATCGTACCGCAAGGTGAGGAGCCTGACCAAGGACTGGAAAGTGGTCCGCGGCGCGCTGCGCTCGTCCACTCAGCTCGAGGTGAGCGCGGACGGTATCAAGGTGCGTCGCCGCCACCCAGTGCCAGAGAACGACGACACTGCGCCCTCCCTCACCGTGGTCGCCTACCCGCTGGCGGACCGAGTGAGCGCCGAGGGCGTCGTTCAGATGTTCGACCCGGAGTTCGGCGCCTGCTCGGCGGCCATCGTGGAGTTCGAGAGCCAGGAGGCGGCCCTCAAGGCTGAGCGCGAGGCCGAACTGCCGCTGCGCGTGCTGCCCATCAGCGGTGGCGGACTACGCCGCGTCACACAGCCTCGACCGGCCGCCGCACGCATGGACACGTGACTGACGGGGAGCTGCAGTCAAATTCCTGCTTGGTGCGCAGCCGTAAAGCAGGAAAAAGAAATATTAAACGTCATTCTCTCTTGAAGCGCTCTATGTGTTGTCAGTGTCCGTTTATTCATACCACCGTGGATTTGATCCCTGCATGACCACGCGTCTTGGCCTCGATATTTTAGATGCACCTGAAGAACCAGTTGCACAGCGACACAATGTCGCGGACGCGTGCAGGCAGTTGCAGCAACGCTCCAGTGAGGGAAACCGGCCGGCACCTATATTGTACCTTCAGGTGCGGTGACCTTCACGCGGCACCGTGCTACAGGTCTGGTAAGCACTGCTTCAAGAGCCGCCTGACACGGTTGCGTTAATAACACTGCAGTGCAGAACGAAGTGGCGCATTTAGCGTTTATCGTCATCGGCTTCCTCTTTCTGCGCCAATTCTCGCTCACTGAGAGGGTACTTTCTCGGCGGCGTGGTATTATAAGCGCTCGCGCTCTCCGACGCACGAGCGATGGCAATACGACTTCACTGGCCGTAGGGCCGAGCGCGAGCACTACTGCGCCCCTCGTCGTTTCCTGTCTCGGTGGTCCAGAGCGGTGGTTGACCGTCTCCACTGATTATTCTTTTGCGTCTTCTTCCACCTGCATGACTGCTATATCCAGTCTAGCATTTTTATGCTGCCTATATACAGGGTGTCCAGGCTAACTTTAGCCAAGGGTTAAAAAATCAAACATTTGAGGTACGCCAGGGAAACCATTTACATTCACCTACCAACCGGCTTGCGGATCATAGGCAATTTTTTTGTACTGCAATTAATTATGAATTATGATAATTTTCTAAATGCGTAAATATCGACTTTAGACGGCAGATGTGGATAGCAAAGTTGGAGAGCACCTTCAGAAACCCCCCTTCCATCTATTTGCGACAAAGAAAGCCTCATGTCTATCGTTTTTCTCAGCTCCAAATAAAGACCGCGAAATACAAAAAAAAACGGCGTGACTAGCGCATTCGCGCGCCACGATTGTGCTGCTCCGAATCCTGGCTTGAGGAAACGAAATCAGCAGCTGGTATGGCGCGACGACCCCACTGCTCTGGCAGGGCCGATATGTCGACGGTGGTCGCGACGCGCACGCGAGCCAGTCTGCAAGCATGACGGTGCAAGCCGCGTCGCGACCACCGTCGACATATCGGCCCTGCCGGCGCAGTGGGGTCGTCGCGCCATACCAGCTGCTGATTTCGTTTCCTCAAGCCAGTATTGAGAGCAGCACAATCGTGGCGCGCGAATGCGCTAGTCACGTGGTTTTTTTTTTTTATTTCGCGGTCTTAATTTGGAGCTGAGAAAAACGATACACGTGAGGCTTTCTTTGTCGCAAATAAATGGAATGGGGGTTTCTGAAGGTTGTCTCCAACTTTGCTATTCACATTTGCTGTCTAAAGTCAATATTTACGCGTTTAGAAAATTATCTTAATTGCTAATTAATTAATTGCAAAACAAAAAATTGCCTCTGATGCGCAAGCCGGCTGGTACGTGTAGGTACGTGGTTTTCCGGCCTACCTCAAATATTTTATCTTTCAACCCTTGGCTAGAGTTAGCCTGGACACCCTGTATTTAGTGCAGTAGACACTGCACTCAAAAACAAGAACCAGGCTAGTTGTGGACCGCACGTGACACTACAGAGGTAAACCTTTTTTTTTTCGTTTACAGGCCCTGTTCAAGTTTTTTTGGCCAACTGTACCTTATAGGCGCCTGAAACACAGAAAAAGTACACGCGGTGCCCGCCGTTTACGTATGCATCTTGTTCACAGCAGCAAAAATGGGTGCTATGAGAAAAGTGTACTCCATGCGACTTTCTTCTTGGAAATAAATGAGCAGTTGCCGCAAATTCTCATAAGGTTACGAAGGGCCTAGACATTAAGCGTAACGAGGCTATGACGTAAGAAATATTTTTAATTTTATTACTGCAACGTCTATCTTAGTAGCTAACAAGCACGTTCTGTGGGTATACATGTAACAACCATTAAGTGCGTACTAATACACTTGGATATGCGTTGTGTTGTGTTTTGCGACGCATAAGCATCTAACTCAGGCACCAAACTCAAGGTATATAGAAAAATCGTTTCGTGCAGAATTTTATAAAAACGAAAAAATACAATGGTAATGTATAGGGCCTACAAAGTTAGTTCGTGCTACCTCGTGATGACATGTGAAAGAAATTTTGGTTTGGTTTGGTTTATTGGGGTTTAACGTCCGAAAGCAACTCAGGCTATGAGAGACGCCGTAGTGATGGGCTCCGGAAATTTCGACCACCTGGGGGTTTTTACGTGCACTGACATCGCACAGTACACGGGCCTCTAGAATTTCTCCTCCATAAAAATTCAGCCACCGCGGCCGGGATCGAACCCGCGTCTTTCGGGTCAGCAGCCGAGCGCCGTAACCACTGAGCCACCGCGGAGGGGGAAAGAAAATTTTAGAAATGGATAATAGTGCAACATTTAAAGTAGGTCGAGTAACCTCCGCGACCATCCTTGGCTGGGCAAGGAACGGCAGCGACCGACGGCCGCCGTTTGACATCAGGAAGACGCACTAGGCGCAGCGCTTTGGAAGCAACGTTCTCAAACGCTACATGCACGACACAAGGACCTGAATGATACCCGCAATTTTTTTTGTTATTCGACGAGTGTGCCACGAAGCATCAGTTTAAAAAAATCGGAAGGTCCTTGTCATGCTCGACAAACGCGCGTTGCACCACGTGCTACCTTTCCCTACTGCGGTTACCACGCTGTTCTGCCACCGAAAGCTACCAGCAAGACCAACCAATTTACATCGGGATGATGCACGTGCTCAAGGTGTCCTGTGGGTAGCGCGGGACCAGCGCGTACTGGTACCAAGTGACCGACCAATTTCCGTGACGTCCCAATTCGAGTTGCTTCACCAAAGTTAAGTGCAGGGTCCAGTTTTTATGCGAAGCATACTACTTTAGCTACCACTTCAGCCCTTCACCGTGGTTATGCGCCTCCAAATCACGTGATACATGACGTCACACCACGTGACACGATGACGTCACGACAGTAGAGAAACTGGGGCCCACCTCGCGCCGTCGCTGTGGTTGTGCGCCTCCAAATCACGTGATACATGACGTCACACCACGTGACACGATGACGTCACGACAGTGGAGAAACAGGGGCCCACCTCGCGCCGTCGCTGTGGTTGTGCGCCTCCAAATCACGTGATACATGACGTCACACCACGTGACACGATGACGTCACGACAGTGGAGAAACGGGGGCCCACTTCGCGCCGTCGCTGTGGTTGTGCGCCTCCAAATTACGCGACACGATGATGCTTCGCATTCTCCAGGCTTAACCAAGTTAAGCCTCAGCCATTTTTTAAAGTATGATGGTGCCGCAGACCCATATCCAACGGATCCATAATCTAAGAGCGTACTACCGCGCAGTACACGTACTATCAGCGTCAACTGAAACGCGAACAAGCCAATTGAAACACGAACAGCACAACTCGGAGATATTCTAGGGAGGCAAAAAACATGAGCAGTTGATTTTCCCATCAAAGCCGAAAAGACCGCTCTTCTGAAATTTTAATAGCCCACGCCTGTATTTCATCTCCAGCTTCTAATATGCTTGATTTTTTGTGCTCGCGTTTCAGGTCTTTTGTTCGCATTTCATTTGACGCTGATAGTACATCCTGTTTGACCCATAATGTTTTCGCGAGAGTACTTTGAGTGTATTCAGGGATCGGGAAGCTTTCTCTTTGTAGGTGTTTATGTGTAGCAGGAATGTTAGTTTTTTGCCAGATCTTGCGCCGAAAAATTTGTTCTTGTTTTATTAGAAGTATAATGTTATTTAAGTGCATGGTGGGATCACTCAGTGAGCCTCTTTTAATCAGGGTGTGTTGCTGAGCTAGTTAGATTTTATTTTTTTTCCCAAGCATCATGGAATCACAGCGCTTGCTGACGAGGGCACAGAGAGGACACACACACACAAGTTAGAAATGAAAAGGAACTCTATTTGCGGGTAAAACTTAAATTCATTTTTGTCTGCTTAAATCGCAAGTTTATTCAATTTGAGTTGTATCTGTGTATCACGTATTGAAGAGCTGGAGGATGTGCATGCAGTTTGAAGGTCATTAACACATGGAGAATACATAATGTACTTTGAAATTATTTTAGCTGCGTACTTCATTTTTGCGACAAAAAGTGTATTACTTAAAATACATCCCTGCGGTACCCTATTTTTCTCAACGAAGTTCCTTGAAAGAGTAGAACCCAGGCCTGCATGAAATGAACGGTTGAAGTTCAGCATCCTACCGCGGATACATATGTCTGCTAGGTCGTGTAGGATCCCGAATCTCCATGTAGTGTCACGGGCTTTTGTCACATTAAAAAGGACCACACAGCAGTGTTGTCTGCGCATAAATACTTCTCTGACTGTACTTTTAAGGCGGAAAAGGTGGTAAGTTGTAGAACAGGGCTTTCTATTCCGTACTGGAGGAAGTCAATAAGTTCTCGAGATCAACCGAGTTTTCACAACGCCTTCAAAAGATTTAGCGAGATAACTCGTAAGGGCTATGGGCCTGTAACTTCTAGGGGAGGTTGGCAGTTTTCCAGGTTTCAAGAGTGATACAATAACGGCCTTTTTAAAGACCTCTGGTAAATTTCCTGGCATCTACATTTTGTTAAAGAATTTAAAAGTGCCTCGACAGCAACTTCGGAGAGATGAGCTAGCATTTCATAACGTATTTCGTCAGCACCTCGTGCAGTCTGTTTACTGGCGGACAGTACTTCGCAGATTTCAAGTGAAAGTATTCTAAGGATCTTTATGCTGCCACTTGCCGGAAGTCTATTTTTCAAATGTGTTTTTGCATTTAAAAAATGATCCTGTGTGCCGCGAGAAACTAGAGGCTTGCTCCACTAGTATGTCTGTCAATTCGGTAATACTTGTTTGTGTATCAGGTGCTGTCAGGAAGGGGGAAAAGGGGGAGAAGTGGACGAGAAGAAGTTGCCATTAAGTTCACTAACTTCCTCCTACATTTATTTTTTTTTATGTGACTGAACTGTTCACTGATGAGACGTCGTTCTGCCAAGAGGCATTG
Organism: Amblyomma mixtum; assembly: GCF_055824585.1. Taxonomy (NCBI): domain Eukaryota; kingdom Metazoa; phylum Arthropoda; class Arachnida; order Ixodida; family Ixodidae; genus Amblyomma; species Amblyomma mixtum. Next base: position 223,281,570 of record NC_143013.1, on the reverse strand, counting down.
CGACGGATACGACATGCATTTTCTCTTGGCTTTTTAAAGTTTATAAGCTTCTCATGCGTTTGGTATCAACAAAAATTCCTCACGCTTTATTTTGTTTCTATTTTCCTTCTCTACATTCTTCGGTGCACCAAACTTTTTGGCCTTGTCATGCCAGTTCTGAGGACTGAGTAATAGCTATGCGGGTTGCAGCAATGACACAACTTGTGAAAATTCAATTTAGTTCGCGAAGATTACCTGAAAACATTTTATCGAGTTTGGCCTTTTCTCGAAACAGTGACCAGTCATTTAGGTGCATCTTCCAACGGCATGGTTTACTTAAAATTATTGATGGTAGTGTTTATTAGTTTATTATCACTGGAAGGTGATCGCTTCCGCACGGGTTTTAAGAATATCCCATTTTGAAATCAGTAAAAACAGAGGGTGACCAGAAAGACAGAAATCAATTTTTCCAACCTTGGACAGCAATATGTGGGTTTATCTGTATTCAGCAGGCAGACATTATTGCACAGAATAAAATCTAAAATAGATCTCTAGCATCACTTTCTGAACTTTCCCAAAAACTAGATTGGGCATTAAAATCCTCAACTACCAGATATGGCTCTCGTAGCTGTTCTTAAAGTGCTTCGAATCATGAAGTGTTATGTCTAGGTGCGGCTCAAGATATATAGAACATAAGTGATTGTTTCAAAATTAAGAATGGTGACTGCAACAGCTTCGTAGTTAGTTTTAAGTTTGATAATTTGATTTCACGAATTGCAGTGCCACCCGGAATGACGATAGCAACACCTCTAGAGAACCTGCTTGTTTGCTCTCGGTCACGGCGAAAGACTTTCTACTCACCCACAATGGAAGGCTCGCAGAATGTGAGTGGCAGTGACAACAAAGCCACGAGTCCCCAGCAGACTGGAACACTGCGCACCCCCAAGTAGTCGGCACCGAGGACCGGCTTGATGGTAGCCAGGTAGCCTTGCTGGACGCCGGTGGCCACTGTCACGACAGCGATGGCAGGGAAACTACGCAGGTGCGGCATCAGCATGAAGCATACGGACAGGAGCACGAAACTGACGGCGGCAACGACACAGCGACCATGGGGTACTTTGTCCGATAAAACGGGAACTACGAGTCGCCCGAAGAACCCGCCCGCGCAGAGGCACGTCACGAGCAATGCAGCAGAGTCCTTCCGCACTTCCTTGTCCCCTGCGTAGTCCACTATTGTGGAAGCGAACAGGGGAAGCGTGAATTCGGCGACAACAAAGGGCACCAGTAAGGCGTAGAATATTGGTGCCCTCAAAATATAGGCTACTTGCAGAAGCACGCCTCTGGTGTCCCCTTGGTCATCTTGATCGTTTGGTGACTGCGGATGTGGTCCTGGTGGCCGTGAAGCAACGTGGGGGATCTCTAAATCGTCCTTCTTAGTGTTCGACCGCGTTATCGTGTACAGCGAGTTAGTGTGTTGGTCTACGGGCAGCCGTTGCGTCTCTCCCGCTTCATTTGGCCGTCGGATAGGAGCACGCACTGTAAGATTGATTGCAGGTTTCGTTGGTTCTTCATCCTTACGTACGGGTTTCCTGCAGAAGCCGCGAAGAGGCAATTCGATGGGTCTCGGGTTTTGTAGGAGGACAGCCAGCGGTAGGATGTTAAGAGTAATTCCACCAAGCACAAGGAACATGCCTTCGAGTCCATATTTTTCCTCTAAAGCTGATAATAACAAAGGACCGACGATCCCAGAAGTGGAAACTCCAAGAAATTTCAGGCCCATGGCGGCGCTCCTGTACTTATTGAAGTAGGACACCATGTAAACAGATGTGGTGATCATCAGAGTGCCTTCAGATATCCCTGCAAACAGAAACACCGATAACTTTACTTTACTTATTAATTTGAATTCTCCGTTCAAATTAAAAGTTGTAATGTCCCCTAAACTTATCTTCTTGAAACAAGGGTGCGCCTTAAGGCTGTTTATTGTACTCCTTAAACCATAAACACATTACGCGACGCAAGTCTGCGACTGCAAGTTTAAACAATGCGATATAGATACGCAACTTAACAGTGTCAAACTACAACGAACCAACCACCATTCAGCACTACTTGGCCTAGATATTACCGAAATGCTGCTCGCACAAACTATTTATTGTATGCGGCTAATACATAATAATACAATAATAATACAAGTCCGCTTTCGTAAACAATCACCGTCACGTGGATTGCAGCAAACATGCGAAAGAGTCTTTGTTGCTGATGCTACCAAAGCACAAAAAAAAACACAATGGTCAGGTTGCGTACACTTGTTACTGCAGCTTAGTGCACTGGGACCACGTGTACTGGAGCCGGAGGTGAAAGAGTAACTTTTTATCGATACAGAAAGCGATGCAAGCTTTGTTGATTCGAAGCGATGAGCCGCATGCACTGATTGTTGCGTAATCTATTCGACCTCCTGACCTGTTATGAAGTGACGAAACCACAGCTATGGCTCAGTCGGCTCCGAAGCCTCGCTTCTATGTGAGTGTTACCACTATTAAGGCCGCCTCTATTCCATGACCCCCTATTACCACCATATTACAGGACTATATATAGGTACAGTCTTTGTCAAAAGTAACCAGGCTGCATGGTTTGCTTCTAGCGCATACAGTGGAGCCGTTACAGCTTCCCTGAAGCAGAAATGGTCGTTAAAGGCAAGTACTGGGGGTCTTCTTACCTCCCAATACCTTTTTATCTTTAGGAAAGCCCCAAGGGCTCCACTGTACAAGCTAGAAGCAAACCATGCAGCCTGGTTACTTTTGACAAAGACGGTACGTATAATGGAAGCTTGCAGTCATCGAAACCAAGAAAAAATGGGGATTTTTTTCTATTCTTTCTTATATTTTGTAGCGTTCATCAATGGAAATGTATAATGTAAATATTTTATAGCTAAAATATAAATAATTGGAGAGTAGAAGCGAAAGCAACTCATGCCGCTAAAACGGTTCGAACCCACGACCTTCGAATTTCTCGTACGGTACTCTACCAACGGAACTACTGCGGCCGCCGTTCAATATTCTGATTTCGGGGTTATTTATGTTTCGTATAACAAAATGGTCACCATAGACACTTTTGGCCATAGAGATGGACGTAGTATGTCCTTTATTAAAACCGCGAATGTCCCGAAGAACGTGATCGAACTGCGAGGGCAGATTCTGTTCGAGAAGCCTGATATGCTACCAAAAGCTTCAAGACTGCCAGAACCGAGACCCTCGCTAAGCTGTTGAGCAGCAAGAGTAGCTAAATGTAGGGCTCGTAATGGCATTGATATGAAGTAAACAGATATTTCTCTATGCTTTCCTTGGTTTCCGTGTCTATATATGCTACCTCGATATGTAGCATGGGGACCGGGGTCCAGGAGCTCTCAAGGAGCTTCAGTGCCCTGGCAGGTTAATTTGACCCGCTATGGTCCTGAGCAGACAAGAGTGGGGAATTGAGGTACTCGTTATGACGGAGGTCCCCATGCCTCGCGGTCTTCCTAATGGAACGAGAAACCTTCATGAAGCTAAGGCAATGCCTTTGCGACATTGAAGTGGCTAACGGGCTCGTTCGGTATTTTCAATATTTTTTCTATATTTTATAGCCTTTCTGGGCTTTATGAAATGTCCTCACACAGCGATTGGACAAAGGTGTGAGCTCCATGAAGCCAGTGATTGTCGCTTGGACGGGCTTTAGCGTGTTCCGCACCGTGAGAGCGTCAGCCCGGGGGCCACTAACGACATATGTGGCTCTTGTCTCATTTCGATCGCAGAGTCAATGAACCTCCGGACAAATTACTACGTAATAATAAATAAATTGGCGAAAACTTAAATTTACCTGCTCTCCATCGAAGGGGACCAGGTTGACCGAAGGAGGTTTATTGAAAATGCGTAATCCTATTTGTTATTAACCATGGGTATGCCGCAAAAACGCTTCTTGAATGAGAGAATGATTCCGTTTAGCTTATGAACCCAGAGCGGCTGATCACAATGGGCGAAAAAAAATGTCTTACAATGCGAAAAAAGAATGTTCTTTCCTCATGCACAATCTCGGCCACGGTCGCCATATCTAGATATGGAGTTTTTTATACCAATGGCGCACACTGAATGATCCAGCAGAGATCGCGACGGCGGCAGCGACAGTTGTAGCCATAGAGATTCTAAAAATTGCCAGTGAGGAAAAGTGGCGTTGCAATAGTTCCTCCACCATGAAGAGGCGCAGATAAGTAGAGAAGATATTGTTTCGTATTTTCCTGGATACTGCTGGCCAAAAAACATGCTCTCAGTCTTAACAGTGCTACTAATCTCGATGAACGCCTAGAAATGCTCTGAAACTTTCTATGGCAGCCTTATTTTCTTACCAGCCTTTGAAAAATGAAAAAACGCACGACTAATGTATTGTATTCAGCGCACAGAGGAGAACATATTGAGGCGTAGCGACCGAGTCCGAGGCAGCATCCACGTTTTCGGCTCAACACTAGTCAAGCTAGCAGCGAAATCACATGTTCTTGGTATTCCCGCTATGAATGAAGTGCTCTTGAAGAAACTCGCATATACGGTGGCACCCCTTTTTCTCATAGGTATTTTTTTTTAAACTCTAGGGCTGCACCAGCACAGATTGCAAAAAGATAACTGGGAAGGGTGCTCCCAGATACTTCAGGTGCTCTGCTTCTTATTTCTATGGGCGATTTGAAACTCGGATCGCGCGGTGTCAAGAGATCCGGGCACTCTACCTTTTTAGAACCTCTTCAGCCGCGGAACCAAGGTAGTTAGTAAAGATGTAGCAAATTTTTTTTAAAGGAAAAACGTTGGCTGTATGAAATGAACAGGTGAACTAGATTTGGCTGCGTGAAAAAGACAGATTCCTAAACTTAGAAAGCGCATTAGTAAAAGGTATGGCCATCAGTCGAAAAAGAATGTGAAATGCGCATCCTATGAAAACAGGCGTTCCTTCTAGTCAAATGAAAGGCTCCGGGACAGCAATACCTGTCCCCATTTTCTAGAGACGTTTAGTTAAAAACATCATAACGGCATTGTAAATACACCCCTCTGTCAACCTTACGTATTTCGTTAGTTGGACTGCGAAATTATTGCGTTACTTACGCTAAGAGTTTTTTCTACGATCCTCACGGTGCTCATGAATACTCACCATAGAAAAATCCGAACGTAAGCATTATCCACTGGATGCTCGGAACGAACGCGGACGCCATGAGAGCAGCGGGACACAGGACTGCTCCAGTCATGATCATGCAGTTGATGGAGACTTTCTGCTGAATGGCTCCGATTACGAAACCTGCAACAAGACAAGGAGCACCACACTGTCTTCTCAGCCGAACTTTTGTGTAACTTACCATCACCGTCATCTGGTGAATTGCTTAAACGAGTGCAAAGGGATCTCCTAGCCTTGCACGTTAAGCTTACACAGCAATGACCGGCGCGTGGAAGATATAGTAGCGAGAATAGGTCAAACCAGGCATCGTAGAACGTGGCTGGTCGCCTGATGCTCATAAGATTCTTAACGAGTTTTTGAAACGTGTCGTGGGTTCCCTGCTTCTTAGATAAAATATTCATTGCATCGTTACGTGACAACACTGCTCTAAGTGAGTGGCTGTTGACAAGAGTTGTACCAGTTTTTAATCTTTAATTGTGGTCCCATATCTATCACATGTTCAGCATGTGAAATATTAGAGCGTATAATATACAAATATCTTACAGAATACACCACTCGATAATAACACAACTTTTCGAAATTACTTATCCATTTCTTATACCGATAAACTCAAAAGGACAAAGAGATTCCACTGGGATAGATTTGTCCAAGACAGAGTGTATCACGTTAAACTTTTAGACAAAGTGCGTAAGTTGGGTGTCGATGTACAAATTGTTTACTTCATTCGGGCTTATCTAATTAAGAGAGAGCAGTTTTTGCTAACAGATGAAGAATGCTAATCAAATTCATAACTATTATCCGGGGTTCCGCAAGGGTCGTTATGGGTCCTATATTATTCGTTTTGCATATTAATAATATTCCTAAGAGCAAACACCCTCTCGTTGAAGCACGATTATTTGCTGGGGATATTCTGTTATTTTATTGCATGAAAAGCATGCAAGGCCAGGTCCTGTTGAAAGATTTTTGTTAAAGGTATGTAAGAGTGGTCTGTAAAGTGCGACATGCAAATCAATTATGAAAAGTCAACTTCTATGATTTTGTTAAACAGGAAGACATCATTAGTGCTCCCTTACAATATCAATAGCATTTAAATACACTTCCGAGTAAATTAAAATATATAGGCGTTACCATTTCTAATCCGTTCAGCTCGAGTGATTATGTACAAATGTTTGTTTAACAGCTGCACAAAATTTCTGTTTACTAAGGCGAAAACAAAAATATGCACTGTCAGATGCCAAGCTTAAAGCATATAAATCAATAGTAAGGCCAACTCCAGAATACGCAAGCATAATTTGGGATCCAAATCAGAAATATCTCGTAGGTAAACTTGAATGCGTTTAGAGATTAGGAGTGAGATTTTTAATTTCGTCTCACCAAAGAACGCACTCAGTAAATAAACTTCTCTCACGAGCAGAGTTGCCAACATTGGCCATGCGTAGAAAAATTGGTAGGCTTAAGTATTTTATGAGCTCTATAACAACAATTTCAATATGAATTCCAGCATGTACTTGTGGCCTACCGGAGGACTTTCACCTCTTACTAATCATCCATTGGCGATTATATCCTGTGCGTCAAGAAGTGACGCCTATAAATTTTCGTTTCTGCCTAAAAATTTATATAATGGAATAAGCTTGATCGGCAGTGTTTTATAAAACTAGTTCACAAGAAACTTTTCAAAAAGGGTTGGAACTGCGTTGTGCTCATTAAATGCACCCTGCTCACCGTATAGCAGCTCGTAAGGGCTAACAGTTGGAAATAAATAAAGTTCTGTGAAAAGGTGCCCAGTACCCAACGCTGCCGTTGAGGACTATGAAGGCTCCGCCATTTCACTTCCACAACGCTGCCACGCATCGCTCCAAAAATGTCTCGCGTACGCCCAGAAATTATGGCCAGGCGCAGTTTTCTCGTGAAAAGTTGTTTAAGAACGTAATTTTTTCGCATATCGTAAGGTTGCTGCATAACAATCATTGTACACGCAGGTTCCTCCTCGGGGCGCTTGTATTTTTATTCTGTTCCATACCCAACAATTCGGGACAAAACCATTTTTCAACGAGACAGCTTATATGAACGAAATTTTTTCATATAGTCTAAGATTTTAATAGCAATATATCCTCATGTTTATGCTATCGTCAGAAGCGTTCCCCATTGGATTTCTAGAAGCGGGAGTCTTTAAATGTTCGATGCAATCTATATAAACCATTTAAAAGAAAGATTTTGCTGCATATCAGCAGAGTGGACCATTACCTTCAACATTTCTGTAAAAGTATCCTATAATTTTCCAATTTTCGAAAATTTTGTCCGAAATTGTTGGACTGGTTCTTTTATAGCAATTTTAACTGCTCTGTGCGAGAGCAGGACGAACTTTAAAAGCGAGATTTTACTACGCATCTGAAGATTAGATCATTTTCGTCAATAATAATAATAATACAATTTTATTTACGGTTTCGTGTACACATTTTACTCTTCGCCATTTAAGTACAATTCTGCTTGAGTGCTACCCAGGCAGCCAGTGGTCCAGGGTAACGTATACGTTCATAACGGTATCTACAATACTCCGCAGTTACTTTGAAACTGATGTTCAAGAAATCTAGGCTTGATACAGTGAGACATTTGCAGAAATTTACTAAGACTTCCAGCGGTTTTACTAGAGCGTGATAGCGGTCACTGAATCAGGGTAGAAGGACAAAATGCTCTGACAGCTTTTTTTTTTACTTATACGATCGTACAAGTACAGGCTGCCGCTTCACCATGGTACCAACTACTTCTTTATTTAAAGGAAAATTGAATCGCGCCACTCACTACATGCTACAGAGGACAACACTTTAGCGTCACGAAAAAAACAAATAAATTCACATTGCTTGGCTGCGTTTGTATTAAATCTACCAAAACAACAGCGTGGTAGCCATATGCGTTCGTCGTGGCAGATACTTCTTATCCTTCTGCATTCTCGAAGCCTTAAATTAGAGAAAGTTGAATACCGTCTATATTAATGAACAACTCTATAGACTACTTCCCGTTCAGTACCTCAAGCCCAATAGATTCAAGTATGCACTTCTTTTACCTTCCGTTCCATGCAAACTCAGGCGAATGATACCGAAACAGTGCAGATGCCAACGCTGAAACTGAAGCTAAAACTTCCCCAACTTTTAGCCCCACTGGAATGCTGCAAAAAAAGAGTTTTCCCTCCGCAGCACCTGGAGTGGGATTGTCAGCGTCGAGGAAAAAAATTACCTCATAATGTCATGTCGACTACGCTAAAAGCATAGTTTGAGGAGGCCACTGATTATCGCCTGCGAGTAGTCATTACTCCATTTAAGCCTTTCTATATCTTCTCAGGAAGTTTACCCAAGACAATTCCACTTCTACAGAACCCAAGCCCAAGTTATGCGGGTACATTATTTGCCTTATTTTCGTAATGTGTAACACGTTTATGATACTTCAAAAGGACACTTACACACACGCTTAGCGCGCTTTCTAGAGCACGCAAAGTACACTAAGACCACGCAAACCTGGTTTCAGGGCAGACAACTTGATATGCAGTGTCCATGCCGGCTTCGAATTCATATTCTTCGTGCGTACAGTTCCTCAGGCAGTAAGTAACGAGCCCTAATCCCACTCGGCATTAATAAAGCGACATGGTCGTACATCGGGCTCTGTTGGCAAGGATACAAAGTCTGGACTTTCAAATATATGTCCATCCTAGGGTCTCTGTTTTTATGAATAACAGAGGGTTGTTAATCGCAAACGGTGTCTTTTGTCCCTTTCGACCCTCGTCATCCTGACGTTTTTACCTACCTCTAGGCTGATGATACTGATATTTTCTTTCTGTAAGGGGCAGCCATCCGCCTTCAGCTTGCTGCGAGCGCATTCATGAGGCTCTGAAATACAGCTGTGCGAACTATTTTAGAAACTGCGTTCTGCCTTCTTCTCTCTTTTTCTCGCGGTAAAGAGATCTTTCACCCTAAAAATTTATTTTTACCGCGCCAACATGAACCCATTTCCAGAGTTTAAAGCATAAAAACTGGGCAAGCGCCCAAACATAAAAGATAGACAAACAAGATTTTTAGCTTCAGTTTATTCAAGCTATGCCCCCTTACTTCATATCCAACAATGCGCATGCGTCACTTCGAACGAGGCATCGCTTCAATAAGTTTGATGTCTGCGTGCGCTAGTCTTGTCTGCCTGTCTTTATGTCTCGTTCGTTCCGCAGTTTTTATCTTTCAGACACGCGAAACAAACCTCTCATCGTACTCTACAGTTCCTTAGTTTTGAGTGTGGGATGCCATGAGACCAATATATTTAATTTGTTGCTTAGTCCAGTGGCTATGCAGCGCTGACCGAGCAGGCATCAATAAGACATCCGGAGACACACTCTCCGCGTCACTTAACCTAATTATGTCACGCCCAAATCACCATCTCGATATGTGTTGTTCTCCAGCAGCTAACGATCTTCTTTCGTTGTTTCTTTCAAAACAGCAAGCACTATAATTGTCGCTGGAGCTTTCCATGCTCGTAGTAACCAAAGTGCTCCACAGGCTTTAAAGCGCGCATGTTCTACCTGCTTTCACGGTTTCAATTCCTGGCCATGGAAACATTCCTCAATCTCTATAAACCTTCTTTGCATGGATATGTTACTTTTTCCTTGGCAGCTCTTTCAGTGTTTGGTGTTCATTGGCCTCGCTCTCATACCCCGTAAGTTACCTGCAAGCACTACTTGTCATATCACGTTTCTAAATATAGGTCGTCCTTCCGCCACGCAGCTCTGAACTTGCAGTCAGATAACATTTATGGCACCTTCCACAATCACAAAAAGGTCAAACGTTTCTGCAGGGATGACGCAGAGGTAGAGCATCCCCCTCGTCTGCCGCAAGGCCTGTCATTGCACTCAAGTGACCCTAGAGTTGCCCACCGGTTAAAAGCTCCGTGCCAATAGAACGATAAAACCAATGCGCGGCTACAGCCCGATCTCTAGTGAGAACTTTGAGGTACAGGTGGTCCTGAAAAGGCTCCACTGACTGCCCGGTAAGAAAGCCCTCATTCTCAGAGCAGGACTTGGCTGCCTTGGTGTAGTATTCGGCCATCCCTTCTTAAATTGATTGATTGGAAAGTCCATTATTTTGAGAGCAAGGCACAAGGCCACTGTGGGGGCCTCTTAAATGATATCTGCTCTGATGACTGTAATATGTTTCTTCCTGGAAAAGCTCTGTGAACTCTTTGACCCTAGGCAAGCTCGAAGTGCTTCAAGCTGAGGGAATGGACGCGGAATGATACCTTTGTATTAAATTAGTCCAAAACAAAGCTCGTCATAAGGTAACAGGCAATCATTGGAAATTCCTTACAGGGTCGTCATTGCTCGGTATGTACTCAATAGAGAGAGACCTGTGAAAGAGATGGCGTTGTTTTTACCATGCACATGTTATCGAACTCACATGTCGGCCATATTTGATCAAAAGCGCGAAAGGTAGCAGGTGCACTGAATAGGCATCGCCATTTATTTCCCCTGTAAAGTATAAGGCAGTTTGGGCTGGTTGGTTCACTGGTTAACAGGAGGCGAGACAGTGCAACGAATAAAGATAACGGAAGCAAGACCAACGAACGCGATCAAGGACAACAGAAGGAAAGACAACGTGAAAGGGCTTGTCAAGTGTGCGTGTTGCTTTCCTTCTGTCGACCTTGCTGGTTGCGCAGTGCATTCTGTATTCTGGTATGGGGAGGCTACTTCACAAAGTCTCAGCAAACTTATCCCGCTAGAGAAGGAAGCACTTCGGGTATAGAAAATGCTCCATTTAATGTGTATACTCACGTTGTTTTCCACAAAAACAAATAGCTCCAGGGGAAGCTATAGATTCCTTCCTAGGACTCGAAAATTACGCTAACAAGGCAGCATTACGAGAACACATAAAGGAACGAACAAACAGACGAGGACGAAGCTGCGATGTGAACTGAACACCTTGGTGGAAATCCCGCGCTTGTTATTTCGTCGGCAGTATCCCTGCCTTTCATCTTGCAGGTGCTTCGCACAAAAAATCGACCTCTTATGTTCACAACGAGGTTGACGATGTGCTTGCACACTGTTCTACTTTTTTACGAATCCCCCATGCTTCGACGAGCTCCCTAGTTAGCTTATCGCCTTTCTATTTCAGGACTTGCACTTTTGGTGTACACGTGGGTACATGGCTTCGTTTGCCTTTTTTCTCAGTTTGCATCTTTAACAGTGCAAGGCTAGATGCTGCCAGATGTACCTGATAGGGGTGATGTTTGGTCTCTTGCCCCACCGCTTAGGCATCTTCATATATGGTCTTTACATTGTTTTCCACGGAACAGGGGGATACTATGCACCACTCCTTGAACGCATTCGCTGTATCTTGTCTCGTGTGAGGTCTTGAATTGTGTTTTGTTTTCTTTTTCCTGTTGACTCGGGCACACTTGCTTTTCACCTTGTTAGGTTCTGAGCATACTATTCGGATGCCGTTCCTCTTGCCGACCTTCATAATGTTGTGAGTCAGTCCATGCATGTATGGAATTTTTTGAAGATTATATTTTGCATCTACTTATTCAGGTCCTGTTTATCTTCCTTGGTCTCCATCCCTCTTCTGGAGGATGTCTTCGGTTATGCTGCGAAAAAAACGACAAGGAGACCGAGCATTTTCTAGCCTACTTAACTGCCGCTAAAAACTTTGATCCATCTGTTGCTGACGCGATTTTATCAGCGCTGAAAGTAACGCTGTACTCTGTATTGCCCTTTTTACGGTCTATCAAAAGACCGCAAAACGGGCGATAGGGAAGGCAAGAGGAACGGCGTCCAGATAGTATGCTCATCACCAAACAAGGCAAAAAGCATGTATGCCCGAGTCAACAGGCAGAAGAAAAAAATCGTACTGCCAGATCACACATCAGAGAAGATAAAGCGGATGTGTTCAAGGAGTAGTGTACTGTATCATCCTGTCCTATGGAAAGAAATATGTAGACCAAACAGAAAGATGCCTAAACGATAGGGCAACTGAACAGAAAAGACAAAAAGGAATAAATGCGCTCGGGTACCCCCGAATTGTATCATTACTATATTGCAAATCCCATTATTAACATTGTGTTATCAGACACAGCAGAGTGTAAAGCATAGAGTGCTTGTTCGCGATACGCCGCCTGTACAAGACCAACCAATTGGTTTACCAATTGGTTTCTCTGGCCTGTATCAGACAGTCTATGGCTTGTTCCACTCATCTGCCAAAAATATCTCCACTGACGACACTAGCAGAGCGGAAGGTAATAAAGATTTCATTACGCCCTGGGACTATGAGTTCGCCTGCGTGCCAGTACGCTTAGCCCATAGCACATGTGAGCCAGTAAGCATCGCCATCGAATGTCCTTTAACGGTTGTCAATTGCCCATTAAACGTCATTCTCGCCAGTGCTCTTGCCGTTTCCTCATCCGCCGTCACAGGTTTGCAGATGACTGCCCCTTGCGTGTTTGCACAGATCACAAGCGGGGGCTTGTGGATGGCCTGTTGTTGTATCGTAGTAATGATAATTAGCAATGAAACAGTACACGTAGCATACATCTGTATGCTGATACTTCGTCGTCTTCTCTACTCCCGTGCGCGCGAGTGCGTGCAGCGCACCTGCCACACTTCATCTTTATCACATTTCCGCCGCACTTAAAAAAAACAAAATGTCTAGCGGATGTTATAGTCTTTCAACCATGCGGGCCGCTTCTTTTTGCGAGTACTTCGGCGAGGCGGCGCAGGAAGTGAAGCCGCAGTTGCCGCTGTGGATGTACTACACGAGGGTTGAGGAGCGGCTGCCGATTCCGGAGCTGGCGAAACCAGGTGCGATGAAGGGCCCGGGCAGCTAACTTGAGCGGCTGGCATCGGATGAATTGAAGGCGCGTCCGAAGAAGAACCCTGGACCACGGTTCCGGACTGTGGACTGGGCGGCGGCATTCTGTTGCCGTCGATAGGCGGCGAAATATCAGCGAAAAGGGCCGCTGGAGCTGGGGAGGACAGTTGCTGCTGAACTACTTCTGGGCGAACCGCAGAAAACTTGGACGAGTGCCACACTCGCCCATCATCCAGCAGATAAGATGCAGGTCCACGCTGCTCCACAATCTTCCGAGGCTCCGAAAACCGAGCTGACAGTTTGCCTCGCACAGTTGGTTTGCGAACACGCACGTACTGACCAATCTGAAAATCACAACACTTGGCGCCACTCCGCTGGTCCGCATAAAGCTTGTACTGCGCTTGCTTCTCCTCAAGCCTCTGCCGCAAAAGCTTGAGCGCTTTTGTCGGATCCATTGAGAAGGACTGATCCGGCAGTCCTACGACGTTGAGTCTTGTGCGGGGCAACCGGCCATGAAGTAGGACAGCTGGTGCAATTCCAGTCGTAGCATGGGGCGTACAGCGGTAGACACCGAGGTAGTCCACAATAGCTGTACGTAGGTCGTGTCGCTCGCAGAGAGCCAGCTGAATATAGGACTTAAGCACTCGATTGAATCGTTCAACGAGTCCATTAGCTTGGGGATGGTACACTGAAGAGTAGCAATGGCGTATCCCCCGTTCGCGGAGGAAAGTTTGCATGGCCATCGATGAGAATTGAGGTCCGTGGTCAGAAACAATCTCTTGAGGGTAACCCTCACGAGCAAAGAGGCCAAGCAGGAATTCTTGAACGGTTTGAGTTGTGATGGCATCCGCGAAGAAAACCTCTGGCCACTTACTATAATAGTCCATTAGAGTAATCGCGAAGCGGCAGCCACTGGGAGCTTGGTCGAAAGGCCCCACGATATCAATGGCAACCTTATCCCAAGGTTTTTCTGGGAAGGCGACAGGTTGCAGAGGAGCTGCCACCGGACGAGCCGATTTGTCACAGGACTGGCAGACGACGCATGTCCGTACCATTTCTTCGACGTGCTCGTCCATTCGCGGCCACCAGTAGAGCTCTCGCAGTCGACTTTTCGTGCGGCTTATTCCGGGGTGTGACTCGTGCGCGATGTCCATGAGGCGTCGTCGCAAACTTTCGGGAACGACGAGCCTGTCACCTCGGTACAAGACGCCCTGCACGACGGACCGCTCCGAGCGCAGGAGATAATATGGTCTGAGGTTCTCCGGTGGGGGTTTCTTGTCCGGCCATGTCGCAGATGTAAACTGAATGGCTTGAGCAACTGCCGCGTCGCTGATGGTTGCCTCTTCTACCTCCTGTAGAGTCACGGCTGGCGATAGCACTCCTGTCTATTTAAGACCAGTCATGGTACAAACCCCCAGGGGGCGCTGCCTGATATGTGTGGGTGGTGCCGTCACTGAGCTCGTCTAAGCCAGCTCAAACAGCATCTAATTCTTCTCACTAAGCTGCACTCTGAGCTGGCTGCGAGCTGCCAGCTTGTCTTGCCGCTCGCCGTGATACCCGATGCCAATTATTTCTGCGACCAGAATCATGTAAACAGGCGTGAGTCTGCAAGCAATCGAGCTCTTTGTTAACCACAGTAAGTGTGGTGGTCATTGAGTGTTCAAACTGCACTAAACAAGCTGTGTCATACATGAAAGACAGTTGAACAGAAAAGCCACAGTTTGAACTCCACTGTTTAAGCCATTCATACATGTATGTAATTCACGAGATACGAGCACCTGCAAGAAGAACTTCATAGTAAAATAAGATTAAATGCAATGCAAAATGAACCTCCAGGTGCTTCAGAAGTCACTCGAGCAGCGCTTTGATAGGCGCAGCTTGGCAAGGGTAGTTGGGCACTCGACTTTGTTGCACAGTTCTCCACAGTTATTGTTTTTCCAGGGCTCCACTCCGATGTCGTCAAGCAGTCATTCAAAGTACAGACATTGCCGCTTATCATTGCAGAAATCATTGTAGAAAACTGACAGATCCTGAGCTAGCGATTTCTTATTCCGACGTGCTAAGGAATCTTGTAATCATTTTAGCTGACGAACCCCTGACGGCGCCGAACTCCTCATAAGGTGGAAACAGCGTTGTACTCCGGTATTCTCTGCGTCTTTGATACTCTTACTCCTACTTCGCTGGTGCTTCTTTGGTGCAGTCTCAATAGCATCACGCTCTCACTGTCCCCCTGTGGCACAAATATATATTGGCGTGCGGAACGAAGCGACGCTTGGGTGTGACAGCCCAGATACAAAGGGTCGCTTAAGTAACGTCATGGATAATACTGGACTTCATCAACCTAACTACACTTATCCCTATCTTAGGCTTATCCCTTATCCCTATAGGCTTATTCCTATCTCTCAAGTAACCATTTCCTCTGCCAGCTGCGGCCACCTTTTCCTCGAATACTTCCTGATTTCACCCCCCCTCCCCCCCCCCCCCCCCCCCGACTTTCTGTAGTCTCCTGCTATGCTTGCCTTCTCTTGGAATCCAGTCCGCTAACCTTGCCGACCATCGGCTATCTTGCATTCGCATTAGATTCCCTGCCCAAACCCGTGCTTTCTTCTTGATTTCGACTGCAGACGTCACTAACTGACGTTTGTTCCATGGCGGTTCATTTCCTTTTGCTAGCCTTCACGTTTTTTTTTTTTTTCCGCACAGGTAGGTACCGGTAATATACAGCGTTGACATGCTTTCCTTTCCAGGTATACTGGTAAACTGCCATTCATGATCTGTGAGTACCTACCAAATGCACTCCGCCCCGTTCTTACTCTCCTAGTTACTTTACCCTAGTTGTCCGGAGCTGCGGTCACTACGTGCCCCAAATGGATGTATTCCATTACCAATCCCAACGATTCGCCGTCCGTTGTATCCTAATGTTCTTTTCCGAGACTGCTGAACAATACTTTGATTTTCTTCTAATTAACTTTTACTCACCTTTCCGCTTTGCCTATCGACGCCTTCGATATTGTTTTAAAATTCATTCCCTGAGTAACCTGGCAAATTCAAAAACATTAGCTAGGGAATGTCATCACAGAATCGCAGATCACCAAGACATTCTCTATCAGCCTTCATCGCCAACTCCTCGCAATCAAACCCTCTCAATACCGGCCTTTAAATGCAGTGAATAGTTTCTGAAAGTTTCCATAAGGTGAGTCTAACATAATTCCATATATTTCCATATAAATTATATGGACGCAGTATGGAGTGTTTGGAGCCTGTATAAAATTTATGGAAACAGCACATAGAATCCTACGGACTTCGCATGACGTCGTGCACATTATATAAATGATATATAAAACCACACTGAAAGCTTACGGACGCCATTTAGACAATGTATGGATGCCCATATATCTTTCCATATCATATGGACTCCGTATTACCGTGATTCCATACGAGCGACTCGTATGGAACGTTTCAGTAGGGCTGGAGAGAACCTGTCTTCCTGCGCGACATACATCCTGTTTGTTATTTTATAACGTTCACAGTAGAGGACAACGTTCGCAGTCCACCCGCTATATATAGTTTCCAGTACCCTTACACACACCTCATGTACACCCTTATTCCGTAATGCCTGCATGACTGTTGAGGTTTCGACTGAGTCAAATCCTTTCTAGCAATCTCTGAAGTCTAAATTATGAATATATATAGCATAACAGTATATATGGGTTCGTCATGATTTGCGCATATCTTTTTCACCTGATTTACATTGTCAGTACAGTCTATTGTCGAGCAGCCTTTATGCAGCTAGTCTGGTCCTTTAGATGACCGGATTCTGAGGTTTCTCTGATGTTAATAGCGATCCCCTTAGTAAATACCTTGTAGGCAGCGGACAGTAAACTGATCGGTCTGTAACGTTTGCAGTACTTGAAACCTCCTTTCTTATGGATTGAGAATGTCAGCGTTCTTCCAAGGGTTTATAGTACGTTCGTGGTCATGAGGCACTACATATAGAGCGAGGCCATTTTTTTCGAGCAAAATCTCCGCACCGCCCTTCTGTTATGATACATTCCAGCGGCTAAAAAGACACGGACGAAGGTAGACGAGACAGGACGAACGCCGGACTTCAACTTCAAGTTGAAGTCCGGCGTTCGTCCTGTCTCGTCTACCTTCGTCCGTGTCTTTTTAGCCGCTGGAATGTATCATAATAGTACTACCAACCAACTAGCCCAACTTTCTACGCTTAATGGCACCGCCCTTCAACAGGTCTGCATTTCCCTGAACTTCACCAGCGGTCTTCCCTCTTTTAATTGCTTGTAATGCTTTCTTCACTTCCTCCTTAGTTACCGGAGGGAAGAACGATTCCTATACATCACTTCCTCCGTCAGTATTGTCCTGATTATTTGGATTACTGCAGTGATCTGTGCAGAAATCCTAAGCCACTTTAAATATCTTATACATATCGGTAATGAAATTTTCCTTTTTGTCTCTTAGCGGGTACATCTCATTTTTGCCTATGCCTATAAAAGTCTTGAACTTTTTCGTGCAGTGCAACCATCCTCGACTTACTTCCAGACGCCTATAACTTGCGCTCTAGGTAGCGTGTTAGATAGTTAGTTATAATTATATGGAGTTTTATGGCCCATAAGCAACTGTGGCTATCATGCGCCAAACACAAGATTAGATGATGCTATATTAAGTCGGTAACCGCGACATTTTTGGCTGACGGAGGAAAAGGAAGGGAAACCGAGTTTTGCGGTGGCTGAAACACGAGTTCCTTTACAACGTTTTCTGTACCCATCATCGTGTTTGAAGCATAATAGCCTTAGTTGCGTATGTATCATAAACCTCAACACTGTTCACCCTCCTGAAAGCCGCAATCGTTGAAACTGTTGTCACATGACGCTCAAGGTATGTTCATATTCCACCGTTGGTAATGCTGTTGTCGGCAGCACCACATTACGGGCGCTTTGAACTGACGATTCTTCGAGCAGGAATAACAGAATCTAAACAGAAATAAAAAGTTTAGACTGCAAATGACGCATTCTAAACTTGCTGTTATTGGCATCCTTTTTTCGTTCTTTGTCAATTTGTGCTTCTGCATGAGCGAGTTCTTGTGTGGTGATTGCAGTAATTCGCGGCCATCTTTTTTTTTCTCTCGTACATGTTTCTTGCTGCATTCGCACTAATCTAAATAACTCCTCCGTCCTGTCACTTTACATTTCTATTTAGGCAAATTGCATAAGTGCCCGTGTGCTGTGCGGCGTCAGTGCACATTAAAGAATGCCAGATTGAGGAAATTGATCCACAACCCTCCAGTACTGCTTCTTGCATAGCCATATAAAGCTTCAGAACCTCCAAACCCATATTGCATATCTGACCATGCCATGCAACATCATACCAGTCATTGCCTGTAACAGCGTACGCACTAATGTCTGTCCTTACGTTTGTGTAATGACGCATAAAGTCAAATCAAGTCAGATCAAGGCGCCTTACCCATGAGGTTGCTCATCACCGTGCTTATGGTCCGGGGCCACGAGGCCGCTTCCCGGTTGACGCCGAACTTATCCATGAAGAGCACGTAAAAGAGCCCGCTGTTGGTCTCGGGCATGGTGAACAGGCAGTTGGCGCAAGCCGCAATGATGGGCACCGTCCAGCAGCGGTCCGTGGGAACAGCCTTACGACGCGAGCCGCCGCCAGTCGACGGCGAAGATGCAGGCATGTTTCGTTACGGCTCCCTCCGAGCAACATACGCTACGGGCCACACGCAGTCTCGAAATTGCTTTACATTCAGCCTGCAGCAACAAGTCTCCAGTGGGAATAGTGTGCGCGTAGCGCAGCTCACAGCACCTGGTTGCAGCGTTCGCCAACTGTTCGTTCACCTCGCCACAGGTATTCATGCGCCAAAGCCGTCCGAACCTCACAGTGCACCTGGCGCTAGCGGGTGTGCGCGAGGCCGGGACTCGGCTCATTGACGCCTCCTGGCGATGCTCGCACGCAGCGCTCCACTATCACGTCCACGGGAAGTACGCGCTCGGAGACCGCGCCGTCAACTCTTCTATTTTTTTCAGCCTGCGGCTCGGAGGCACAATACGGCACTTTACAGCCGCCGGAAGGCCGTGAAAGCAGCTAGCGTACGCTCATGTCCGTGGCCCACTAGCACTCCAAAGCGATAGAGAGCTGCGCGCGTACAAACTTGCTTCCGCGATTGCTTTATGAGCGGCATTGTGACGTAAGCGTTCGTCGTATGTCGAAACAGAAAAATGGTGGATTTTCCACTCTTTTCCCGCAGGAAATGTTGCCCAAGTGAGCCAAAGGCATGAGGCAACGTAAAGCTGCAGAGCTTATTTTCTCCGTTTTGTATAAATTTCGTGTTCCTTTCTTGTATTTGACTTGTACCGCGTTCTTGTACCGATATTACGGTTTTTTTCATCTGTATATACCTTTTTTTCGATTTGCCCCCCTCACCCAATGCTCTTCGGGGCCTGTGAGGTACTAATAAATAAATAAATAAATAAATAAATAAATAAATATGCCCATGATGTTCCTTTTACATGGGAGAGCTGGGCCGTTCCACCACAGGCATGGGCGTCCGGAAGGGGGGGGGGGGGGGGGGGGGGGGCAAAGGGGGGCAGTTGCCCTCCCCCCCCCCTGGAATGACGGATATTATTTATGCACTAGTTCCTTTTCGGTGCTAACCTACCGCCGCCCCCATCCCCAAACATCGGGGTCCCCCCCCCCCCCCCCCCCCCCCCGGAAAAAGTTCTGCGGACGCCCTTGACCACAGGACTTCCGCCCTGTTCTCTGGCCTCGCCTAGCACGACACGTCGCCTATGTTCGGCGCACTGAAGCTGCCGGGCCGCTTTCCCGGGGCACAGAAATGTTTGTCACCGTGGGTTAACCGCGCAATAGCGTTCAGTCGCTAGCACAGCACCTAACCTTCCGGCTGTCTCTCCTGGCTCGTCGAGCAGCTTTTTAAAGAGATATTTTTGTCCTAGAAGGTTCTAAGAATCTTATATAAAAGGCAGTGAACAGAAAGGGAAATTTCTGCTTTGTTATTTCTTGGTGTAAAAAATAATTTTGTTAGCAATTTTAGCAAGAGCACACACGAACTTCGTTGCCGGAAGTTCAAAAACGCCGTTCTTACCTACTGCGCCACGAGAACATCACAGAAACGCCCATTTTCAATGCACACCTGGATAAGATAACATTCTTCATAGTTTGATAACATTCTCCTTAGAGTAGTTGACTGGAGCGCGCTGGGACTCTCACTCAGAAAAGGTCCCCTAAACAGCCACTGTAAGAAACAAAACATACAAGTATGGAACTGAGGTAACCACTATGACATCTTTTTGGACATTTCCATTACTCATAACGCCCTTGCACCCTCAGTAAGGGATGTTAGCGCCGTCTGAAATCGCCTGTCGAATATGCGAAGGGTGTTACAGGCCGAGGATATTCCTTAGGGTGTTACTGGTCAAGAAAATTGGTGTGTTACGTTCCATGGATGAACTGGGTTTGGCGGCACGTTTCTGGTATAAACGGCCAAGGACGATCCTCCTATTCCCGTCCCGTGCTTCGCGCTAATTTATAGCCATGCAAAACCAACTAGCCCAACTTCATGCTCTGACGAGCCTCGAAAAAGACGACGCAAAGAAAAAATTATCCCCTCCTCCTCGCCATTGAGAGAGAGCTTCGCGTAATACGGGCAGTGTGTACTTCAGAATTGCAGAACCAAAACTGCCGGACAGTAAAACCAAAAGTTGAGTCATCTATCAGTCCGTATATACCGGGTGTTTCAGGGAATATTTCCAGTAATTCTTCAAATATAGGATTTCTGGGGAGAAAATATGGCTTTCGCGACATGGTATTGCCAGGGTTGGAGGACACCAGAAAACCGGTGAATCATTTTAACTAGTAAGCTGGCGAACTAATTTCCAATAACTAACCTTTTAACTATAGAGTCAGGCGCCTTGTTGCAATTAGAGGTTTGTAGCCAGTCGTTAGTAATAGCCGTATCAGTTTTTAGGATTTCGGAAACGTGATTACCGTCGGCACTGGGGTCTAACAACAAATTTTGGCTACATCGTGCCAAAGTACATGCGCATTCGAAGAGCATGCCGGCAAAGCAACCCCTCCAGTGCACGTAACCAGTCTAAATAGCCAAATTTTGTCGCGCCAAAGCACCGAGGGTAATCGTGTTTTCAAAATTCTGAAAACTGGTATGGCGGTTACTAACGACCGGCTACAAATCTCTAATCGCGGCCTGGCTAATATTTAGAAAGTTAATTATTGGAAATTAGTTAACCTGCTTACTAGTTAAACTGATATACCGGTTTTCTGGTGTCCGCCAACACTGGCAATACGACGTCGCGAAAGCGATATTTTTACCTCAGAAATCCTATTTTTGAAGAATTACTTAGTCTTCCCTGAAACACCCGGTATATGTGGACCGATAGATGACTCATACTTTTGATTTCAGTGTCCGGCACAGTTTTTCTTCTGCAGTTCTGAGGTACGCACTGTCCGTATTACGCGAAGCTATCTCTCGATGGCGAGGAGGAGGGGATATTTTTTTTTTTTGGCGTCGTCTGTTTTCGTCCAAAGGGAGAAGTCCAAATTCCTTTACACTTAAGGAAGGCGTTTGTCAGCGCTACAGGAAATGTAAAGAGAAAAAACAGAAAAATAAAATATTAATACTGCTGTCGAACACTGCACTTGTGCCGCCCGACGAGAAATGGAATTTAAGTCGTAACGGCGGCGTTTTTTGTGGTGTTTTGAGGGAGAGAGGAGAAGGGTTGAGGTACTGCTACATATGATGCAAGTTTCCGGTTAATTTCCGTTGTATAAAGGAAATGCCTAGTTCAAACATTGTATAAAATAAAAGTGTCCAAACTTTCGGTCGGTTGGTGAGTAATAGCTAGAAAAGAAGCTACAGCGAGTGAAACAGCGGTCGTGTCAGCAAGAGGGGCAAGCAAAGAATGTGTCGACGTCGAAACGAGCTGGCACATCTTCTATCTTCAGCGTCCGTACAAGATTTGCCGGCCATAGTTGCGGCACCACTAATTTTCTTTTGTCCTCTACATTCGGGTTGGAATTTGCGTCTGCTGTACAGCTTGGCCGTAATGAAACGTCAACACACATATGCCCCACTCTTCTACTTTGCAGCGATATACATTCTTAGCAACTGGTTTATAAATATTACCACCGACAAGCGGCCGACGTACACTGGGAGGTTTACTGAGGCGTGCTAGAACGCGCAGGGCAGCAGGGAGCTGGAGAAAAATAAAATGAAAACTGCTACCGCTTAGCAAGCCCAAGACTAGCGAAGTGCCAGATAACAGAGTGATATGTACAGCCTTCGTCAAAAGTATAGAGCCCAGGGATTTTGCTTCCCAGCCACAGCGTTCTAAATCTTTTGAAGGTAAGAAGATTTCTGGTCCTGCATGCCCCCTCCAATCAGCAGGACTTCCACGAATGATAGAAGAGCCCCGCTGCATGGCTGAGAATCAAACCCTATGGGCTCTGCTTCGCTGTGCATGGGTGTAGACTCTTTACTCTGAAACTAGAAAGTCAGGCTAGTTGTACGCTCTAGCTGAAAGTACAGAGTTAAAGTATTCATTCGAGAACATTAGAAGCCCTTGGGACCAAAATGCGCCGTCGTTCATAAAATTTGCCTATGGGCCGGAGGGGAGGGACGTCACAAGAGAGGGGCATTCCCTAGACTGTCACAAAGAGACGCGACCAGATCGGAGCATCTCCAGGCTGGATGGAAGTGCCGTGGAAGTGACCTCTCGTCCCGTGAAGGCGTCATCTGAGCTCCAAATTTTAGGCTTGCAGCCCACTGAACTCTTCTTGTATGTTGTGCCTTAGGCCAATGCATCTGTGTGTTTCGCGAAGTGTGCTTCGCTCACCTCAACTGCTCCATGAAATGCTTCGAGCCGGGATGCAAGAACCGCAGATAAGAATGCCGTCCAGCACTTACAAATAATTTTTAGATAGTGTATAAACTGTCTATAGACTTCTGTCTATAAAGTCTATAGGCTGTCTATAGACAAATCCTAAAGAAAAGTATATGGGCAATACGAATGTTATAGACAGTCTATAGGCAATCTATAGATTTATGGCCATACACTTTTAGTAGACTTTTTTTCTATACATAGTCTATATACTATGAATAGACGAAAATAAATACCCATAGGAAGGCAATAGAGTCTATAAGAAGTCTATATACTGTCTACAGACCACATTTATAAGGGAGGATTTCCGTTCTATCGGCTAGTATACTTGGCTCATTGAGTCCGCCTTCCTTACAAACGCGTTGACGAAAAGATTACCTGCGGTTTTCTCAAGTGCGCCTAAAAACACTGAGGGCAATGGAAAATTAACGCACGAAGCAGCTGAGGTGCCACGAAAAGTCGCGGCACGCATTTCACCTGAGTGCCAGAGCGAGCGCATTAACTAAAAAACACTATGAACCTGCTGGCAGTCTGGTAACTGTGAGGCCCGAATTCCCGGGATTCAGTGCGCAAAAGCGCCTTCGTAGAGAGAAGGTGGCGGCGTCCATGGCGGCGTGACCGGGCGACCTAATAGGTCTAGCAGTGTATGCTGACAATCTCGCGCCATACAGAACATCCAGAAAGGAGTACCCAACACTACATAAATCCCTCAACAAGTTAGAAGAGAACACCCTTAGGAGACTACAAACCAACACATACCCAACACCAGCTAAGTTACACCAGTGGTAGGTACCCTACACTAAACTCTCCGCAGTGCCCACACTGTGGAGAGGTAGCTAACCTCTACCACATGGTGTGGGCATGCCAATTTAATCCCTTAGTTGACCCCATTCCCAACACCTCGGAGGAGCAGTGGGAGGCTATTCTGCTCAGCGATGATCCTGACTGCCAGCACTGGCTGGTGGGGAGGGCCAGCGCAGCAGCAGCAGCCAGTGGACTACCGGACTAGGCGGCCCACCCACATGTTCTGAGAATATTGAACAAATAAAGATGTTTTCAATCAATCAATCTCGATGCATTCTGCGTCCAGTGGGCGCTGCAGACACCGCATTGCTGCAACGATTGCAAAGAGCATGTTGGCATGCGTTCTTTGTGTTCCGTTGGCTTCAGCGTGGTCGGGTTGCGTTAACTTCCTTGCTCACTACGCATTGCTCAAGTAACGTATTTGTAGATGGCTACCCATCAGCTCTTTAAAAGTTCTGTTTAACAACTACAGTCAACGAGTGTCCAATCGCCAAGATCATCCCAACGCTATCCGAACCATATCGCCGGTCCTACCAGGCCTGTGCCTACACTGACTGCGACGGCGAAAACGCACTCGTATCTGCGAGCGCGATCAACGGCTATATTCCTGAAAACGACAGCGAAGTTATAGGCAACATGAAAACTTACTGGCGGACTAAAGGCGCGGCCACGAAGTCGAAGAACACTACCACGACGGTAAAGTTGTTTTGTTTGGATGTAAATAAGCATGCGAAATCTTTTTGTTACAAAGCTTCGTGTCCCGCTCTTGAAAATCGCCGTGTTGTGTGCTTTCATGCTTTTGGCGCCGTCGTTAGACTTTAAAAGGCCTGCACCAAAAGGTGAAGGCATGTTTGTGCCAGTTTTCTGCGTCACGTACTGTCCCAGTGCTCTGATCCAAAAGACTTCTGCTCATGTTGAGACGAATAGAGAGGATCACTGTTTGCAGGACACTATAAACAGACCTCGACGTCCGATAAATCACTGAAACAGTGAAACGCCTCAGCTTCTAGCTCTGGCGCATGTGAAAAACGAAAGACAACGTGTTGCGATCAATTTTCCCTCAGGTTTTCCTCGTGACAATTGCGAATTCTGCGTTTTCTGTTGTTGTTTTTTTGTGTGCAAACTTTCAACAGTTCCTCATTTATACACGGAAACTAAACAATGTTTCTGAGGAGAAATGACAAATTTAGCACCATCTAAACGAAATGCTTATCTCAGACCACTGAAGGTATGTGTTCGATGCATCTTCCAATCTGGAGAAGAGGGAAAGCCTTTTTTTATTAAGAAACGGTGCTTGCCCCAACAAAACAACGGCTTTTAATATCGATTCATGTCGGGCTTACCTATGGTGCTCTTTGGCTGAGACAAAATTCATGCCCGTTGGAATTTCTAGTAGTGGCGGTTGAGGCTAAGCAACAGGGGCGCTATCCCAAATATCCCCCCCCCCCCTCTCCAGTCTTTCTTCCGACCATGAGAACGTAGTGGTCTGACATACAAGCGCGAGTGTCACTGGAGCCAGTCGGCGGCTCTGGGTGGGACGTTTCGGCTTGATAGTTTACATTTCGTCAGAGCCTCTTATTCATCGGTACCGTGGAGTGATTATTGGAGACGATGACAGAAAGGATGGGGACACAGCGCGTACAAATCTCTGTGGATGAGATCACCGCCGTCGCGCCGAGCTGGAGGATCGAGATTAAAAGAGAGTAAGGGTAAGAGTCAAGTGAGTGCAAAAAGGAGACAAGGAAAAGGCGAGGCGAAGATATACCGCCTGAAAGACAGCTAGGCTGAAATGGTAGGTGTGGACAATGCCTTAGGTAAAGATATTAATTCGACAGCATTAAAGTTTTTGGCACACCAAGGCCCTTCCGGCATAAGGTGTCACGAAATGCGCTGATTGATCGAGAGAGGTCGCGTGGCCTTGTGACGTCATCTCCACCTGCCTTGATGGGCCAGCCTGATTGATGGACAACCTGCCACTCGTATTGTGAACAACCTAGTGTCTAGACAGTAATATAGATAAAGAATTGAAATCAAAAATCAGGGAAAAAATGTGATATACGCAAATGTAGGCACCACCACAGCATAGCGGATGCCTAACTGCAGCAAGAGCTGACAAAAACATGTGTAGAAGTCACAACAGAAACTGCGACAAATGTGAAATCTAATGACCTCGCATTAGTATTAAGGGTACTTAGCGTCCCCATACTTTTAGTGCGAAACCACTTCTAGATTTGTCTGAGATGGGAGGCTGTGGGTTGAAACAACCCAACTGCCGGTGGCAAATGCTGCCCAGGTTGGCACCTGATTCGGGGGCCGTGGGCTCTCGACGTGGCGGAAATTCACGTCTTGCTACACTTATAGATTCATTCTTGTCGAAAGCCGAGGGGTGAGTAAAGCCTGGTAACGTGACTCAATTTGCAGCGGCTGTAAAAACAGCTCTGAGAGATTTGTGAATAGTCCTGAATATTGGGGGTGTGATTATGGCTTACCCTGACATTGTCCATGCCCAAGTATGTCATGGACCCCCCGAAAGTTAGTGACCTTGGCAGAAATCGACGAAAATTGAATGTTGGGTTCCTGAGAGGTAGTATGGCAAGTCTCCAATGTGGTACGTGCCAAAACATGGCACGGGCCACCCAAATTTTGCCCTTGGAATAACTTTGGACGAATTTGACGACCAGTTAATCTGGATGTGCTTGAGGGGAAGACAGACATGGCCTCTAAAAATAGGGTCGGCCGACCTGGGACATCGTCATAATGGGTTCCCCCCCCTTCCCCCACTCCACCAAAAAAAAATAAAAAATTTGAGTTGCCCACCGTGCTTTCACACAACATTTCCTGCTCAGTAAATGTTAAATCGTCGGCAATTTTTTTAACCTTCTGGTGCCGTTCCGCCCAGGACGAAACCTACAAGGCACAGTGGCACGAATGTGACGGCGGAAGAACGAACGAAAACAGGGGAACCCACAGGAGTGTGAAGTGGTGCCGGCAGGAGCTGGGGCATCCGACGAGTCACCCTGGTTGACACATCTATGCTGCTGCCACCCTCAACCTGCGCATCAGTCTCTGCGCACCTCGCAGCTAAAAAGGTCAACTGCTGCCACCCCCCCCCCCCCCCACGCCGCCTCCCCCCCCCCCCCGCCGCAAGAACCGATCGAGGCATCCATTGCACCACTGCAGAAGAGCGTGCCGAAGATCTGAGAAGGAGCTACAGAAAAATTATTCAACCAGTGAGCGATCATAAAAGAAACGACACTCGCGCGTGTGCAAAAAAACAGGCATAGCACATAAAGGGAGAAGAACTGAGGATTGGGCGAGTTCTACAGTTTCTACAATGGAGCACATAAAGGAGCAGGAGCATGGGGTCAACGCAATAAGTACCGCACAACACACGAAGCATTCCAGAGAGCTATGAACGGGCTCATGGACACGCGATAAACTCTCCGAGAGCAGAAAGCTGACTCACAAGGCGCGCAATAAAATACAGCTCAGTTAACAATTCAGCCAGCGATAAGGAGGCACAAAGGCGACTTGAGAAAATTCCAGCGAAGCGACAAGCTGGCACAGGTGACGCAAGAGGAAAATAGCATGGAGAGATAATCCGAAGAGGATGTGAGGGCCGTAAAGGCACGGAAAGAAAGTCTCGGCAGAGTATGCTGTTGCTGTTGTTGAAAACTTTTAATGTCCAACAGATAAGGACCACACCGCCTGGGCCGCTCTGTCTCACCCCCCTTTACGGGGGAGGGGACTTAAGAGCGGCCCAGCCGCAAGGGATGGTCGCCGTCGATGCTGGCCGGGTTGGTTTCGCCGGCGGCCTCTTCTGCCAGTTGGACGGCGGTGAGTTGGAGCTCAGGGTCGGAGCTCCGCAACAAGGTTTCCCATGCTTCCCTACTGCTAATGTTTTGCGCCTTGCCTGAGGAGTAAGGGCACTCCAAAATAATATGGTCGAGGGTTCCTCTCGCCCCACACTTTTTACATTTATCGTCCTCGCAGTCCGATCGGATATGTTTATTTAGTACTGGGTTTGGGTATACTCCAGTCTGCAGGCGTCTCCACGCCGTCGCCTGACTCCTATTTAACGCCGTGTTTGGTGGGGGAAAACACCTCCGGCATTGCCTGTAGTGTTCTGTAATCTCTTGATACGAGATTAATCGCCCTTCTCTATCATGTTCGGCCTGAGCCTACCCTTCCTGTACAGCTCAGAGGTAGAGATCTCGAGCTGCACTGCGGGCCGCCTCGTTACCGCTGACAGATTCGTGCGCCGGCGTCCATATGATGTTGATCGTCCTATCAATCGCTCCTTGTGTTAAAATTTTGTTGGTGGGGGGGTTTACCCTCCCTCTACTGAAATTTTGGATTGCAGTTTTACTGTCGCTAACAATGTATCAGCTTTGGTGCCAGCGCAAGCGATCGCTATCGCGGCTTCCTCCGCTATCTCGGTTTCTTCCCTAGTATGGTGGCCGCCGTGATGAGAGTGCCCCCCCCCCCCCCCATCTACCACCGCTACGGTCATATATCGACTGTGTCTGTCCCCTGCCGCATCTACGTAGGCGACTTCATTTCGGGGTTTGCCCCGATAAATTTTTTTCTATCGCTTCCGCCCTTTTCTGTCGCCTTTCCTTATTAATCTCAGGGTGCATGTTCTTGGGTAGGGGAGGGATTCGTAGGTGCGCCCTGACTTACCTGTCAATGTCGACCCCATCCTTTTGCCCCCTGTCTGTGGCCATTCCAATATTACTGAGCGTAGCTCTTCCCACTCGCGTCGTGCTGAGTCTTTCAAGTTGTGAGGTTTTAACCGCTTCTGTGATTTCTGCAATCGTATTGTGCAGTCCTAGGGCCAGTAGCTTCTCTGTCGATGTACATGTTGGGAGCCCTAGAGCCTTTTTTACGCATTTCCTGAGGAGCGCGTCTATCTTTGCTCCTCTCATCTGCCTTTAGGTTCAAATATGGCGTGGCGTAGCTCACTCTACTAATGATGAAGACCTGTACCAATCTCACGATGTTTTTTTCCTTGAGGTCGCCTCCCTTACGTGAGACCCTCCTGATGAGATTTAATGTCTGGGTCGCGTGGTTTTCTAACTTGTGAATTCTGATCGTGTTTCTCCCATTTGTTTGTAAGTGGAGTCCCAATATTCGTATTGTGTCTACTTTTGGTATCTCCCTTCCATCCACGTACACCTGTGGGTCAGAGGGAGGTTCCTGAGTGCCTTGTCATTATACACGAAGATTTCTGATTTTTCAGGTGAACATTTAAGTCCTCTGTCCTCCGCGTACTTAGAGGCGACGCCTGCTGCCGCCTGCAGCGTTTGATTGATCTCTTCGTCGCTCCCTCTGTTGATCCAGAGGTTGATGTAGTCCGCGTATAGGCTGTAATTTAAGTTGTAGTTCCCAGTTTTTCGTAATTCCTTCGGGAGCCCTCTCATGGCCATGTTGAAAAGGGTGGGTGACAGTACCGATCCCTGAGGTGTCCCCCTGTTACCTAACCTGATCACTGCAGATTGTATTTCCTGGAAAGTTATAACCGCCGTGCGGTCCGTTAAGAAATTTCTGATATAACGATAGGTTTTTAACCCTATTCCTGCCTGCTGGAGCCCCTCCATGATGGTTTCGTGCTTGACGTTGTCAAAGGCCTTTTTTTAGGTCCAGTCCCATAATGACTTTCGCATCTTTGGTTCTGGAATTAATTATGTCTTGCGGCAGCCGCAGCATGACGTCCTGTGTGCACAGATGGGGCCTGAAGCCATACATCTCGTCTGGCCATTTCTCGTTTTCCTCCATATAATTTGAAATTCTGGTCTGAATGATGTGTTCCATTAACTTTCCTACACATG